>NW_027397073.1:25929571-26137071 GCF_003265705.2 Callorhinus ursinus
TCACCACTGCTATTCAACATAGTATTAGAAGTCCTAGCCACAGCAATCAGACAACAAAAAGAAATCAAAGGCATCCAAATCAGCAAAGAGGAAGTCAGACTCTCACTCTTTGCAGATGATATGATACTGTATGTGGAAAACCCAAAAGACTCCACCCCAAAACTGCTAGAACTCATACAGGAATTCAGTCAAGTGGCAGGATATAAAATCAATGCCGAAATCAGTGGCATTCCTATACACCAACAACAAGACAGAAGAGAGACAAATCAAGGAGTCGATCCCATTTACAATTGCACCCAAAACTATAAGATACCTAGGAATAAATTTAACCAAAGAGGCAAAGGATCTGTACTCAGAAAACTATAAAATACTCATGAAAGAAATTGAAGAAGACACAAAGAAATGGGAAAACGTTCCATGCTCATGGATTGGAAGAACAAACATTGTGAAGATGTCAGTGCTACCTAGAGCAATCTACACATTCAATGCAATCCCCATCAAAATACCATCCACCTTTTTCAAAGAAATGGAACAAATAATCCTAAAATTTGTATGGAACCAGAAGAGACCCCGAATAGCCAGAGGAATATTGAAAAAGAAAAGCAAAGCTGGCAGCATCACAATTCCAGACTTCCAGCTCTATTACAAAGCTGTCATCATCAAGACAGTATGGTACTGGCACAAAAACAGACACATAGATCAATGGAACAGAATAGAGAGCCCAGAAATGGACCCTCAACTCTATGGTCAACTCATCTTTGACAAAGCAAGAAAGAATGTCCAATGGAGGAAAGACAGTCTCTTCAACAAATGGTGTTGGGAAAATTGGGCAGCCACATGCAGAAGAATGAAACTGGACCATTTCCTTCCACCACACACAAAAATAGACTCCAAATGGTTGAAAGACCTAAACGTGAGACAGGAGTCCATCAAAATCCTAAAGGAGAACACAGGCAGCAACCTCTTCGACCTCAGCCACAGCAACTTCTTCCTAGAAACATCGCCAAAGGCAAGGGAAGCCAGGGCAAAAATGAACTATTGGGATTTCATCAAGATAAAAAGCTTTTGCACAGCACAAGAAACAGTCCACAAAACCAAAAGACAACCGACAGAATGGGAGAAAATATTTGCAAATGACATATCAGATAAAGTGCTAGTATCCAAAATCTATAAAGAACTTATCAAACTCAACACCCAAAGAGCAAATGATCCAATCAAGAAATGGGCAGAAGACATGAACAGATATTTTTCCAAAGAAGACATCCAAATGGCCAACAGACACATGAAAAAGTGCTCAACATCGCTCGGCATCAGGGAAATCCAAATCAAAACCTCAATGAGATACCACCTCACACCCGTCAGAATGGCTAAAATTAACAAGTCAGAAAACGACAGATGTTGGAGGGGATGTGGAGAAAGGGGAACCCTCCTACACTGTTGGTGGGAAGGCAAGCTGGTGCAACCCCTCTGGAAAACAGTATGGAGGTTCCTCAAACAGTTGAAAATAGAGCTACCATACAATCCAGAAATTGCACTACTGGGTATTTACCCCAAAGATACAAATGTAGGGATCCGAAGGGGTACGTGCACCCCGATGTTTATAGCAGCAATGTCCACAATAGCCAAACTGTGGAAAGAGCCAAGATGTCCATCGACAGATGAACAGATAAAGAAGAGGTGGTATATATACACAATGGAATATTATGCAGCCATCAAAAGGAAGGAGATCTTGCCATTTGCAACGACGTGGATGGAACTGGAGGGTGTTATGCTGAGTGAAATAAGTCAATCAGAGAAAGACATGTATCATATGACCTCACTGATATGAGGAATTCTTAATCTCAGGAAACAAACTGAGGGTTGAAAAAAAAGGGGGGGGAGGGAGGGATGGGGTGGCTGGGTGATAGACATTGGGGAGGGTATGTGCTATGGTGAGCACTGTGAATTGTACAAGACGGATGAATCACGGATCTGTACTTCTGAAACAAATAATGCAACATATGTTAAGAAAAAAAAAAAGAAGAAGATAGCAGGAGGGGAAGAATGAAGGGGAGTAAGTCGGAGGGGGAGACGAACCATGAGAGACGATGGACTCTGAAAAACAAACTGAGGGTTCTAGAGGGGAGGGGGGTGGGGGGATGGGTTGGCCTGGTGATGGGTATTAAAGAGGGCACATTCTGCGTGGAGCACTGGGTGTTATGCACAAACAATGAATCATGGAACACTACATCAAGAACTAATGATGTAATGTATGGTGATTAACATAACAATAAAAAATTATTAAAAACATTTTAAATAAATAAAAATAAAAAGTAAAAAAGAAAACATACAATTTCAATAAGACTTAAATCACATTATGCAGCTGAAAGTTAACGAAATTATTGTATCTGCCCCTTTAGACCATTTGAGGTACTACTTTCTTCCTTCACCATAAAATTGTATCCACCTTCAACCTTACTCCTAGGGAAGCAATGGCCAGGGGAAGGACAGGGCTCATATTAAAAGTTATATGGCCAATTCCCTGGGGAGGAGGGAAGAAAGGAAGTTATCATTAGATTGTGTATTTTGACATATAGCTGCTTTAATCCACAGACCGCCTCTACAGCCCTTCATGCAGATGAGGGAATGCAGGCTGAGAAAGGTGACACGCCTTGCTCCCAGCCACAGAGCTGGTTGTCCCACCACTCCACACTGCCTTTGAACACCAGGCACAACACTTTCAATGGCTTAGGGTTTTTTTTTTTTTCCAGTTTTCTGAGATGTAATTGACATATGATATTGGATAAGTTTAAGGTGTGCAACATAATGATTTGTAAGAAGCATATGTTGACAAATGATTGCCACAATAAGTTAGCTAACATCCACCACCTCTTAGGGTTACAAATTCTGTATTATCCTTGTGATAAGAACTTTTAAGATCTACTCTCCTAGCAACACTTCAACTATATAAAACAGTACTGTTGACTACAGTCTGGCTCACTTTTTCCTCTTTAAAACAAGATGTATGACTCCGATCAGAATTTTGTGGATCCAATTTCCCACCACAGTGAGTCTAAACTTCTCTTCTCCTCTTGTTACTACTATGGCTCTTTGATGTTTAGCCCCTCGGGCTCTGGACCCTGAGGATGAGGAGCCCCAGAATTGTTTCCATCTCCATAAGTGCCTCACCCTGTACTCAGCTCCTGGAACACCTTCTTCCATCACTTCCGTCCACTCAATGTTATAGAAGCTATCTATTAAATCTCTCCAGAGCTCGGAGCTAGAAGAGAGAGCTGAGCTGTCAGGCCAATGAAAGCAAAAAGCCAAAAATGGTGAGCCACCCTGTGCACTCTTTATAGACTAAAAGGCTAATGTGAAGTATAGACTCAACGAGATCAGCCAATCTATACCTCCCATCAGGCCTTCCCTCCTCGGTGCCACTGTCTCTCCAACAAATAAGCTATTGGACACCATCAACTTCACTGGGAACTCTATGTGTATTAGCCTGTGATTCTTGTGCAACAGAATCTCTCCTCCTGGGTGGAGCTCTCTCTACCAGCTCCGGATGACGGGTCTGCTGGAAAATGGCTGCCCAGCCCTGGTCCCACTGCAGGCAGGGAAGCACAAGAGTCCGCTCCGCGTAAACCCTTAGGCTACTGGTCCCAGGCAGAGTCAAAGGGATCCAAGCCTCCCCTCTTCTGCCACCTCGCACTCCCACCTTCTCCCCATCCCCCCCAAAAAGAGGGGAAAATCAATTTCAATCAGCGTGGAATGTAATATTATCAAATGTCAGCTGCTGAGGTCATGCGCTTTGAAAATTATCTTTGACAGCTTCTGGTCGACTTAATTAAGTGCTCCCCAAAAAGGGGGGAGGGAAGCAAAAATACTCTGATTGCTAGCTGCCCTGCCTTTGTGCTTTCGAGCTTCTATTGACAACTCTGAACAAGATTGCCTTAGGGGTTTTATTGATAGATTCTTGCCTGATATTGGAATGATTCTTGCACAGATAAATCACATTTAGATTTGTTGGTAATTGAGGAGAATTGATTGGCGAAGGAGGGAAGCCCCCAAGGGGTGGTCTCCTTGTCCTCATTGCAGGAAGCTCAGGGGAAAGTGGGGAGGGGTGTCATCAGAGAACAGACAGCCTGCAGGGGGGACCCAGACCTCATTGTTTACCTGTCAATTCTGACTTCCTTGGAAACTTGCTCCATCTCGTCCCCTCCCAAAGGAGGGGCACAGAGGGGAAGATGAAGTGGAGGCTGGGAAAAGGTTTACTCCAGACACTTTCTGGTGACGCTGTTTCAGGAGTGTTCTCGGTCATGTGACCATGACCTCAGCCTGAATCTCTCTTTCTTTATTCCGAGTCAGGCTATGCCTCTCTGCTTCAAACACTGCAGACTTCAGAGCCGAGGAGTTCAAACTTCACGGCGTGGCCTCTGTGGGCTGGCCCTGCCTGCCGAAGTTCAGCCTTCTCCCCACCTCTCCTATCAACTCAGCTTCTTCTAGCCTCCTTCTCCCCTCCTTGGGCTCACTTCCCTTGGGGGACAGATTATGGGAGTTTCTCAGTTGAGACTTTCCCAAAAACCAGAGGCTCAAGCAGGTCAGCGCCAAGGGGGCCTGATAGAGAGATGTCCAGACCTGTCCAAGCAACAGAGCTCTTGTGCCAAACACATCTCGTGTGGCACCCCACTGCACAAAACAGAGACAGGCAGGGTTGCTGGGTGGCCAGAACCCCGTCAACCGGGCCTGGTCTCTCCCTCACCTCCCACTTGTGGTGGGCCCCTTGGAATGGCAATAAGCACAGTTTTGTCCAACTCCACAATTTTCTAGACAGCTATTAAGCTCAGGGTGGGAAAGTGATTTGCCCGGGGGCTCAGAGCCAGGAGTAAGATTAGAACTAGGACTCCTGACTCCCAGACTGGCTCTTCACTAATCATTTGCTTTTCACCTATGCCATGCCACCCCTCTCGTTTTACACTTGAGACTTGAACTGAGGTTCAAAGGTATGAGGTGATGTGTCCAGGGTCACACAGAAAGGCATGGGTGTGAGCAAAAGTCAGACTCCGATGCCCAAGTCCTGGCTGAAGGTTTGCAAACAGAGCTAGCATCCCATTGAACCCTGCTCCTGTGGCGGAGGGCAACCACCATGTTCTGGGTTGGCACCTTCAAAGGCTGGTCTTCCTTCTCTCCATGGATCCTGGCGCCATCCATCGCAACAGACTGGAACATTTGGCTCTTTATGTCTCTGGTCCTCATCTTCCCACTTTCCACTCTGTTCCTAGATTCCTTCCTCTTACCAGTTCCTGTCTAGCTCACAACTGGGGATTGCAGCAAACAATAAAAGCACTCAAGGAAACGGAGCATGGAAGCACAGCACTTGTACTGGAAAAATCTCCTACCCCCCCCCCACCACTCCCTGCCCCAGATCCCTGCAGAGGAGGTGAGGGAGGGTGTGAGCACCTGAGCACTGGGAAGAGGGGAGGAGATGGGAGCTGGGCCCCAGCGATGGGCAATCACTGCCCACCCGGTGGTGCAAAGAAGTGAGTTTCTGGGTCCACGTGGTTCTTTAAAGACCATAAACTGGGGTTACAGACTCACTTTTTGTTCTTTTTTAAATTTGATGGAGCCAGTCCGGGCCCAAGATTGGACACGGGCTCATACTTGATTGACCTTCCTCACACCCCCGAGCATGGAGAGAACTGCCCTCAGCCATCCCAGTCAGTTCCGGGCCAAACGGTGGCACAGGTGACCAGAGCTGTCCTCGGGACAGTGGCCCAGAGCCACTGCAATCACCAAGCCGATGATCAGCGACTTAATCTTTTGCCACAACAAAATGCCATAGACTGGGGAGCTCAAACAACAGATACTTACTTCTCTCAATTCTGGAGGCTAAGAAGTCCAAGCTCAAGGTGCTGGCAGATTTGGTGAGCCCCTCTCCCTGGCTTAGAGATGACTACTTTCTCACTGTGTGTTCACGGGGACTTTCCTCGGTGCAGGCACGTACAGAGGGGGTCTCCTTCTCTCTTCCTCTTCTTCTAAGGGCACTAATCACACCATGGGGACCCCACCCTCACGATTTCATCTAAACTCAATTATCTCCCAAGGACCCCTCCAAATACCTCCAAATACTCTCACATTGAAGATGAGGGCCTCAACTTATGAATTTGGGGGGACACAAACATGTAGCCCATAATAACTGGTGTCCCAGGGATGCAGCCAGAGGTAGAGGAGGTGACAGCTGGAGGCTGATACAAAAGACCCAAAGCTTTGGCACACTCACTGAACCCAGGAGGACCAACAGGCTTTCCTTCCTTAGGCTCACCTCCTCCCCTACGCATCCCCCCTTCTGCTCTGCAGTAAAGCCCAGCCCCCACCCCCATTCAGTATCCCTTGCTATTTGCAGTGTTGGCTTTCAGAAGAAATACCACCATGGTATGAGGTGCCTGGGTTGGCCTGCAGGGGGCAGTTTTCAGTTTCCCTGCCCCCCGTCTCCAAGCTCTTCCAAGACAGCCAGCCGGGGCTGTGTGGACGGTGGCGGGCTCTCTGGGGGCCTGGCTGAGGGAGCACAAGTTGGGGCCGAAATCAGCGCATGCCCTGCTGGCTCAGACCTAACTGGGCACCCTGGCAACAGACCACATGAACTCCAAGCAAGGGGTGTTTTCTCCAAGTGGTTTGCCCACTGAGGGTGTTGTTATCACAAAAGCTTCCCATGAGTTAGCCTTGGAACCTGATTTGACAAAAATCTCCCTCCCACCCTCCCAAGAAGACCCCTCCGCCAGGGGGCAGCCCTTGGCCTCCTGGACCTCGCCGTCCCTCTGCCGGCTGGCTCTCCTCCACCTGGGACCCACTGCCTCCCCTTTGCCACTCCGCTCTTGCATGGCTCCCTGAGCTAGACAGTTGGTAAAAATGCACATGTGAAGATGTCTTAATATTAAATATAATTAGATATTATACCACATGCGGGGCTGTATGATTAGTGAAATATATGATCATTAGTTATTAGATTAATGTGTCTACTTGTGTAACTGAAAGCCATTTGCAAGCCGAAATGAAATAGCTCAATTTGCTGTAATTGACTGATCTCCCAGAGAGAGAGTCATACATTTGCTTATGTACAAGGCGATTTCTTCAGATGTCGCCCCAGATGCAAGACAAAGAGCAGCCTCTCTCTGTGCCCCAAACCACAGGGCTAGCTCTGCTGCTAACTGGCTGGACAGCAGTAGCCAGGTCACCCACAGCTACATTTAGGGGTTCCCACCGAATAGAGGTGTCCAGGTTGGGCACCAGTTTTTTCTTTTTGCTGAAGGGTTACCTTGGTCTAACTTCCCGAAGTGCTCCCGAGGGAACACTGGCGTCCTGCTGGTCAAAGACAAATTGAGCTGCCTGGTAGACACTTTACCCTAGCCCCCTCCCCATTTTTCTTCCTGTTTGTGTGTATATTGGTTTCCAGGACAACCAAGCTGCAACTAACTAATAAAAACTATTGCAAAGCGCTCCACAAATAGAAGATACAACTGGAATACTTATTATTGTGGTTATGGTCTGATAATAACCAGATGCTAATGAGGGTGGCATGAGATTAAATTAAAAACTGGCAAGTTGCTAGGCAGGCAGAGCTGGCTCACAGGGCATGAACCTGCCTGCTCCCTTCCAACCCGCAGGTACTTCCTAGCCACGCAGGCGAGCGGGGCTTCATTTTCCCACCAGAGAGGAGGCGGATGAGCATCAGAGAATGTGCCATCGGAAGGGAGCCTTCTGCCTCCGCCAGCAAGAAAGGGAGGAGTGATCAACAGGAAATGAACAGTCACACCAGGCTGGATTCCTCCACACCTTATTTCATCCACACAGTGGCTTTTCAAATAAGGGATTTAGGTGGTAGATCACCCCATTGTACAGATAAGAAAATTGAGTCAGAGGGAAGCCTAACTGTGGGATCCTGGGCAAATTGTTTTCCTCTCTGGACCCCAGTGTCCTCGGAGGGAATATGGTATACTCACACTTCTGATTGTTATCATCATAGCCAGAATAGCGAGTACCCTAATTTCTCTTCTAAAGATGTTTTCCCCTTTGTAGAGTGTTTAGTAATCAGTGCCTTGAAAACTCCTTAAGAGACCTTAACTGGAGGTTTCACTTGCAATTTTATTTATGAATCATGCAATCAATCAAATTAACAAGTATTTATTGAATATCTAATAGGAGCTGAATATGTTGCTGCAGGATGGCAGAGAACAGAAGTTTAGGATGTGGCCCCTGTTCGCAGGGAGCTTCTGACCAAATATAGAAGGCTGCCACACACGAGGGGCTTGGGAATGACGCAAAGGAGAGTGTGCCAAGCAGAAGGGGAGCGCCTTCGGTGCCCTGGAGTCTCTTCAAATGAGACATCCTTGCAGGCAAAAGAGGTCAGGAAAGTCTCCTGGAAAAGCTGGGGCAGGTGGGAGACTCGAAAGGATTCGCTTCAAATTTCACCGAGCAGGACTCTTCAGATTTGTGCCGTGGGCTGTCCCCCTACCTGCCTCATCTTCTCCACAACACTTAGCACCGCCTGATATATTATACATTTTATTTATCCATCTCGTTTCCCCTCCAACTGGAAATGTAAGCTCCGAAGGGCTGAGATTTGAGACTGTTTTGTTCACTGCTCTGTCCTCAGAGCCTGACACACAGTAGGTGCTCAATAAAGGATCATTGAGTGCTTGAGTCGCTGGAGTTTCCCCCACTGTCTTTCTCTGCATTCCCACTCTCTGGTGTTCCTTATCTCTTGCCAGGCAGCGGCAGAAACCTCCTCACAGGGTTCTCTTGCCCGAAACCCTGGACCATTCACTTCCCCCTGACTTGTATTCTTTTTTTTTCTTTTCCGTGTTTACCTCTCAAGTTCATTCCAAGCTCCTTGAAAGCAAGGCTTATTCTTCTCATTCATCTAACGTTTGTTATACACTTAGTAGGTGTCAGGCACTGAGCTAGGTACTGGAGACCCAAACTGTGGTGATTACGAGTAGTCATGGCCTCCAATCAGTCAAGCTGAATGATAGAGAACGTAAATAAAAAGACAGAAAGACAGCTGCCCCTTAAAGTGGTAAGGAATGTGGGTGCCGTACAAGCACCTGAGGTTCAGACGCCATGTCACAGAGAAGTGGTGTCTAAACTGAGGGGTGGAGGATGAGTAAGAGTTAGGGAAGCAAGGGATGGGATGACCCAGATGAGGGCACCGTCATGGCGGGTGGAGACCATCATGAGCTGAGCTGTCCAGGGGCTGCAAGGTGCCCTGGGCGGCTGGAGTCTGCAGGCTGGGCAGGTGGCATTGCGGATTTGAGAGTGAGCCTGGTCAGGTAGACAGGGGTGCCCAGTGATGGTGCAGCCACTGAGCTTAGCAAACTGGAGGCTGGTCTTTGGCTTTCGGTCCATTTCAGAGGTTTTGAAAGCAAGAGGGGGTCTGATCCAGGCTTTGGGAGGTGAAGGGGTGGAAAGAAGGTGACTTGAGTGTGAATGGGGCAGAAAGAAAGATCGGGTGAAAGGCAGAGGAGGGCCATCAGGTCAAGGGAGAGATGTTATGGTTTCTGTTTCAATGGGAAAGGACTTAACCCTTCATATTGCTGCAGGGGAAGAAACGGGACCGAGGGCCAGGGTTTGACCCGCAACTGTATCTTCTCTGTCAGCGGTGTGACGGCCATTTTGCCCACTCCCTACCCCACTAGAGAACTTGTCCTCGACCCCTTGGGGAAAAGAAATGAATGTGTTCCATATGGGACTGGAACACACTCACTTCATATTTAAAGCTTTTGGTCTGTCTGCCTAAATTACTACTTACTGTATCTGCCTACGTAAGGGCAGACGAGGCGCAAAGGCTTCTCTCTGGCTTCAGTCTCAAGAACTGAAGAATGAGCAGAGAAAAAAATCCCCACAAGCTCTTTTGCAGGATAAATTTGAGAGAGAGAGAGAGAGAGAGAGCAAGCGAGGGGGGAAGGGGGAGGGAGAGGGAGAGGGAGGGAGAGAGAGA
The DNA here is from genome assembly GCF_003265705.2 of Callorhinus ursinus. Taxonomy (NCBI): domain Eukaryota; kingdom Metazoa; phylum Chordata; class Mammalia; order Carnivora; family Otariidae; genus Callorhinus; species Callorhinus ursinus. The sequence goes on from NW_027397073.1 coordinate 25,939,545, forward strand.
GTCTTAAGCAATCTCCACCCCCGGCAAGCCCCACCTGGGGCTCGATCTCAGGACCCTGAGATCACGACCTGAGCTGAAACCAAGAGTCGGTTGCGTAACCGATTGAGCCACCCAGGTGCCCCTCTTTTGCAGGTTACATTTGAAGACTAACCCTATTAATGAAGATGTTTGGGTACCAGAGAATCCCACTTCTTGTTTTTCAGAGAGGAAGACTCTTTCCAGATGCATGCATCAAACTCCCACCTTGACCAGACTGGATGACACAGCCACCCTGGCTGCAGAGGAGGTTGGGAGAGGCTGGTATAGACCGTTCACAACTCCCACATTGCTGCCCCCAGGGGAATTAGGGTCTGATGCGCAAGGAAGGAGAAGTGAAATGGCTATTGGGTGAGCAACTCCCAGGGTCTGCCTTGCCCACTACATATATGTTAGCTGATCTCGCAAGATGCTCATTACCAAGAGTGTGGGTGGCAGCCATGTGGACCATCTCCCCTCACCAGACTTCAGCACTCAAGTAACCATCATGGCAGACGGAACGCAGTGCCTCGGGGAAGCCACCAGATCTGAGCTACCTGGTTCCATCTCTGGCTGCCCCACGGACACGTCGTGGGTCTTGGGCAAGTTAGCTAACCTCTCTGTACCTTACGTTCCCCACCTGAAAACAGGGATAACAATCATGTCTTCCTTAACAGGTTGCTGTGAGAAGGGCGTCAAATCGTAGAAAGCTCTTAGAAGAGGACATGCAACAAGGATGGATTTGCTCGATGTTAGCTGTTCTTACCATGTACTAATGCCCTAGAATGAACTCGGCATTTTAAATGCATTGTCTATAATTCTGAACATAACCCTGCATGGCAGATAGTCTTCCGTCCATTTTGAGATGAGAAAACAAGAGTTTCAGAGAGCGCAATGACTTATCAGAAGTCATGAAGCCACAAAGCAGCAAAGACAGGGTTTGAAGCTGTCTAAGTCCAAAGCCCAGCTCTTTCTAGGAGGCTGTGTTCTCTCTTGTGGCCAAAGCACGGACAGAGTGGGGCCACAGGCTTGAGCCCTGCAGGATTTCCCTCTGGCTTTCTACAGCCCACAGCTGCAGAAGGAAAACGGCAGCTTCCACAGAAGCCACGTCTGCCCCAGACGGACCTGGCACACCGGCCCTCTGTAGCCTAGTGACTCATCGTGGCCCTGCTCACAGGAGACAGAAGCACAGTCTTCTCCCTATTCTTGCTGTTCCTTGTGGGGGGTGCGTTCCGGCCCCTCACCAACCTCGCCAGTCCTCCCGCACACCGTGGACGGCGTGGCTGCCTCTGCCAGCACCTTTTTTTTTTGGAAAGGTCTTTCGTGAGCTATGGATCTGTGGGTGTCATGCGGCCCTCCTGGGTCTCAGAATTTGTCTCAAATTAGCTGTGTGCGTCTGGATGTATGTGGGGGCACGTGAGCTCTGCCTACTGCCAAAAAGGATTTCAGACGAGTAGCCAGAAATTCTTAGGTATTCCCAGCATTTCCATAGCACTCACCACCATGCTGCGTCACACACACACACACACACACACACACACACACACACACACGCACACACAGACATGTGCATACACAGAGACACACACACACCACATCCCCATCATCTCCTCTCTATCTACCCCGCTTGCAAACCACCACTGAAGTTCAGCTTGAACCCCACCTCTCCCAGCAAACCCCCTTAGCCCACTCCAGACGAGGCCCCTGCCTGTGTCACCCTGTCCCCCCTCCCCAGGGTCTGACTCCTTTCTCAGACCGGCAAGGTCCACCCTCTCTCCAAGCCCTCTCTAGAAATGAACGTTGGTAAAATACTACATTTTCTCCAGCCATCTCTGCATGCAAAGTGAGTAGACGGAGTTGAGATGTCAAAAACAAAACAAAAACCTTTACTATAACTGATACTGATTAAAAAGTAAACAGAAAGCAAGATATAATCTACTGAAGCCACAGGTCAGAACTTTCACCAAGCAGGCCAGCAAACACCCCCAAGCCAGGTCACGGAGCAGCATTTGCAAGGTGCAGGGAAGACCCAACGACAGCCCCCCTGAGAGCGGGGGCCTGCTGCTGACCGCCGTCAGGGAGAGGCCCACCGGTGCCAACCGCCCCCATCACGCGATAACATTTAATACGCTTCTGCAAATGACACACTCAACACCTTGAGTCACTGGTGTAAGGGCCCTGGGAGGTCAAGGCTGCCAATGTTTAATGACAGCTAACATACATCGGGCGCTCTCCGTGGGCCAGGCACTTCAGCAGTCCTCACAATTATAGGGACATTATCACCCCATTTCACAGATGAGAAAAATGAGGAAATTGAAGCATAGAAGGTTTAAGTACCTCACTGGAGGTCCAGCAGCTAGAAGTGGTGGAGGGGGGAGCAAACCCAAATAACCTGCCCCTAACCTCCCCGCACAACTCTTGCGGTGGCAAAAATGGTTCTTACCAGGATTCCCAGCTCCCCCACGGAGCATCACCTGCAACATATTCTCTGCCATCAGACACATTTCAGTGTTTGCTAAAACACGCAGGTGACTCTGTTTTGTTCTTAAAAACACCGGATGTGACCGAATTGTCCCTGTTCTGCAAAGACAGCCCTGATCCCTTTTTCTCTCTGTCCCTATGCGTCCTGTCGCCTGTCTTCGCTGCGTGCTACCACTGTGAGTTCTATACCCATCCTGCCCACAAACTTCCCTTGCCCTCAACAGGGGCAAATGCAGTACACCCGATAAACACGCGCAGGGCAGCACCCTCTGCCAGCTACGGGAGGCCGGGTCCGTACCAGCGTGCTGGGAGGCTAGAGCTGAGCCCAGGTGCGTGGCCGGCAGGCCCCAGCCTACTCTGAGCCTTAAGAACGGCACTGACAATGCAATTTCTGGTGCCTTCTCATTTTGCCGGAGATAAAGATATCTATGCGAGTCTCTCCATCCATCCACATATATACACGTTAGCCACGGCAACTAAGAAAGCCATCCAAATTGCGGCACTGAAATGAACAGAACTGAACAATAAGCTAAAACATGCCTAGAGCAAGTTGAGCAATAAACAGGTTTTTAATTTTTTCCCCTTCCATCTCTTGAGTGTCTGTCTCTGATGGATGATGTGACAGAGGAAGGCGGCTCCATAAATTCCGAATTCTGAATACTAAATCAGTGAGTGGCAGCTGAGTGCTGGGTGCCTGGTTCTCCTCCTTCCTGGAGCGGCAGTTTTATGGGGACTCTGTGACCCAGCCCCGCCCCTCCCGAGGTCCAGCCTCTGAGGCACCCCATGAATAGGCAGTGGGATCACATGCCATCACGTGGCTCGCCAGGGCAGCGTCTGAAGCCCTGACTCTGGGAAAATGGGATTCAGAAAGGCAAAAAGTCTTGCTCAAGGTCACAGAGGTGCAGAGATGAGTTTGCGATACCAGTGTGGTTCTTTGGGTCTCATCCATCCTGGAAGTAGAGGCTGTTTTCCCTTTGTGCATAAGAGAAATTGAGCTTCAGGTCCCTTAAGTAGCTTGCATGAGGTCACAGGGCCAGCACGTGGCAGAGGTGGCACTAAAATTCTGACTTGGTTTGCATCCAGAATTCACATTCTTTGCAGCAGAAGGGACCTTCCCAAACTTTTGGACATCGTGGCACATATACAAAATAGTGGTATTTGTGCTTCATGCCAGAATGAACTGGAAGGGATTTGAGAGTCTTCCTATGGGGCCTGGTGGAAATTTTTTATTACCTTTTGTTTATATTACATAATTACAATAAGAAAAATAAGTATTGGGAAAGATATCAAATATTGAATATGTGTAAAAATTTCAAATAGTATATTTTCATATTTGTAATGAGAAACCTGAGCTTGCCTCTGTGAACATAATATTCTCATATCAAATTTTATGTTTGAAATGGCTACACACAATTCCTGATCAATACCTCTTAATGATGGTGTCTTCAAATTTTCAACAACTGCTACCCACAAGAAACTTTGTTCACACGAGTAGGCAATAAAATTTTTAAATCATTTTTTTTTACAGACAGTTAAAAAATTTACAACAGTTGAAATTATATTTTAAGAACGTAACAGCCTTTCCTTTTCTTTCACTGACAATTATACTGTTGGAACGTCTTGTGATATTACATTTGGATTTCTAATTGAACCGAACTTTTGCATAGCAAATGTTTCAATATAATGATGAAATCTGATTTGAGGGTTGCATATGCAATATTTGAGCGTCACCCAACAGTTGGCTCAGGCCTTCCCAAAAGGGAAAGAAAATCTCATAAACGTAAAGCAGAGGCTCTGGGACTCACTTGTCCTGCCCCCTCCCAGAACTCTATACGATGCTCCCCACATACCTCGGGTTATGTGCCATGCTCTTTGGGTGCCCAGAACACAAGTCCTCCAGCAGCTCCCCATGCCCCTTGCACATGGTGGACAACTGTTTGCAAAAGTAGGCATGCAAGAAGCAGAACAGCTCTTGGCTGCACTCAGCATACCTGGAGGGTCAGTGGTCACTGCACATAGGTGTGCTGGCCGCGGGTGAGGACTACACAGTGGTTCTTTGGAGTCTGTTCCCTTCAGATTGTGCTCAGAGGACACCCCCCCCCAGGGTCCTGGCAGCCAATGCTGATAGCTGTAGGAGCTCTGAGGATCCCAGGAGCCTCCAGGGCTAAAAGCACCACTATCTCCTTGCCCACTTATAAAACATTTGTGCCTGGCTATCCGGTGGGAAGCTCTGCCCTTGATATTGCTCCCTACCACCATTATTGAACCTGGTGAATAATCATTTGGGATAATAACTGAGGTTTCTTCTCCCAGGACTTTTTTCATCTTGCCTTTCTTGACCCTTAGGTGCCAGATGCCCTGCCCTCCAGGGATACAGCCAGGAACATGGTGCCACTGTCTAGCTTGGACTCCCAGGACATGCTTTGGAATGTCCTTAGCAGAAATGGAGGTGTGAGAGCAAAGAGTTTTGTAAGATAACATTTTGTGGCGCTTAAAAGGGGTTTGGAGGTCTCAGGGCGCAGATAAACAGAATAGAGAGGAATCCAAGCTGAATAACAACCATTGTCTTAACCAACCACCCCCAGCCAAGGTTCGGAGGTAGGGAAGACCAGTCAGCAGCTGACAGAAGAATCGAAGGAGATGGGACTGGAGTTTCAATGAGTAGGTGTCTGACAGAGAGCCCAGCAGCACTGCCTTGTAGAGCTGGGGAGTAAAAGGCAGGGAGCAGAATGATGAAAACCCTGATTCTAGATCTCAGATAGAGCTGAAGAGAAGGTTGTTTGCCCCCCAGAGTGGAGCCCAGGAGGCTAGGCATCCCTTTCCAGCATAGTGCCTGAGCAGAAGACCAGCAACGGCTGAAAGTGAGTGTCTGTGTGATCAGATCAGCCTTGGGTGCCTGTTCACCCTGGTGTGCTATGGAGAAAGCCACCGGCATTCCCATGCTCCCCAAGAGAGATATAGATGTGGCCCAGAGGGCAGCTGGAAAAAGGCAAATAGGCTTTGCCGCTGGGACAAAGAGAAAGCCAACAGCGTTGACCTGGCAAATGAAAGCCACAGGGGAGACCAAGGTCTCATGCCACAGGTGCAGTAAGGGCAGAAGACAATATCCCAGAATCCATGACAGAGTCAGCAAGATGCACCTCCTCACGGCTCCCAGAAACATAGATTACCCCAGGAAAAAGAGAGCAAAACAGAAGTTAAATCCTGAACTGACCATGTTTAAATGAGAAGTGCCAGTAATCTTGAATTGGTTTGTTTTCCACCTTTGGAAGATATGAAGTGTTGAGAACTCAGGTGAGTTCTGTTATAAAGAAACACAGACAGTTGCAATTTGCACATCTCATGTTATGACTGTATAAATAATTCATGCCTATCGCAGAATTTATAAATAAATTCATAACTGTTCACTTTTGAGTATGACCAAGACATATAACAGGAAAATCCTCCTTTTATGAAACAAACCATGGCTAAATTCCAATGAGCAAAAGAGGTGGATATTGATGTCATAAAATGTTTCTCCACTTTATAAAAGATGTTTCCTTTAAAGTTTTTTAATTGGTTAGACATCTTAATGCAATTAAAATAGTATCTGACTTTGTAAAACTCATTTTTCTAGTTGATCATCCAGCACTGTGAAGAAATCTGCACTGATTTGCTTTCATCCAAACCTCAGCCTGTGGTATTCACGCTAGAACTTTGAAGAAGGGAAGAAGTGTTGGCCGGGGTGAACAGATGGAACTGAAGGTCATGTTCATGCTGGACTTGAGCGCTAGTGTCTGCTGTGCCACCAAGCAGCTGTGGGACCTTCCATGGGCTCCTCTTGTCTCTGGGCTTCTCCCATAAGGGGTGGGGATTGGACTCAGATGGCTCTATGGTTTCTTCTAACACTAACCCTACAGCTTGTATTTGTGAATATCTTGGGTTACAGAATGACCTGTTTGCGTTCTTGTAGGTTAAGAATATAGAGCCTACAAGCATGATACATAATGTGACCATGTCTGGGACCTTGGTTTTGTGTTAAGTAGCATCTAATCAGATACATATATGTACTGGTCCCCAGCTAGGTCCTGTGAGGGAAATAAAAGAATGTTCCCATTTCCTGCCCTGGGAAGAGAGGACTCCTCAGAGGAAGCAAGACAAGGACCACAAAGATACTGCAAAGTCAAGTGCTGTGGGCCCAAGGGAGGCCAGGGTTCCCTATGAGGTGCTGTGGTCAGGAGGACACAGATGAGCCGGATTTTGCAGAGCAAGCTAAACTTCTAGAGAGAAGGGAGGTCATTCCAGGTGATGCAGGAGGGGACAGTGCTTCTCAGACATTGATGTAGCCCATGGAACCGCAGCAGTGTTACCAGCTAAGTTGCATAACTTCTGATGAGCAGATGGGCAAAAGGGAATGGAGCGGGTTGTGGACATTTTTCTTTTTCTTTTTTTCTTTTTTTTTTAGGTTTGAAAACACTGTTATCTTTTGTTTGCTTCAAGTTTTTATTTAAATTCTAGTTAGTTAACATATAGGGTAATATTGGTTTCTGGAGTAGAATTCAGTGATTCATCACTTCCACACAACACCCAGTGCTCATCACAAGAAGTGCCCTGCTGAATACCCATCACCGCAAAAATTTCAATTTTCAAACATTTTTAAGACTTTTACTCTCTCTCTCTTTGTTTTCACCTTTCTTATCCAGCCATGGTGTCGTGAATATCTTCACAGTGCAAGCTGCAAGTGACAAATCCCCCAAACCCTCCTTTACAAAGGAAGACATGCAAGCCCAGGTATAACTATTAGGCAGAATGTGTCCACTCCCTGAGACAAGCAGACTCCCCATGTTTTGGTTTTATGTATAATTTGTACCTTGCTGTTGAGGAGATGGAAATAAAAGTCAGAAATTAAAGCATTGAAGCAGAAATATCAAATCAGGAGCCATAGAGAGGTTAGGGGAAGGAAGGAAAGCCAAACCAAAGCTAACTTTGGCCATTGAACTACCTTTGGCTGTGTCCTAGAAGCCAAAGAGGAGAGGAAAGTCATTCTATAGAATAGCTAAATTGAAGTGAATATATCAGTTATCCAGAATACACCCTCTCTTCCTGAATACTCAGAAAATGTAACAGGATTTTGAGGGTGTTCTGGGAGGGTTTAACAGAACCCTCTCTTTGGTTGCCCCAGTAAGTAGAATATATGGCAAAGTAATTCATATAAATTTATGTGTCAGGTACTCACTGCTAGATGGAGACTTTACTGAGCACTGGATGGTATAAGGAGAGATAAGACACAGTGCTTGGACACCTTAAGCTTTTAACCTGATAAAGGAGATGCAACATATAATCAAATAAGTATTATTCATCACCAGTATTTATTTAAGATCTTCTCTGCACTGGTCCCATAGTAGACTGATCATTTCCACAAGAGAGGAAGATTTTTAAAATTTCCTCCAAGGTTGAAAGAAGCTTCTTAACAGAGCCCAGGTGTGTTTTTTTATTTAAAAAAAGATGCAATCACACCCCAAAAAATGTAACTATGTGAGAAACCGGACTGTAGAATTATTTCACTATGTATAGGTGTATCAAATCATCTTGAAAACACTGTTTTAGAGGTCAACATTGAGAAACAAGAAAAATACTTTAAAAATAAGTAAAAAAATTTTTGATAACACACACACATAAAACACGAATCCAAAACTCAGCATATATCTCATTCTCATGAAAATATAGGAGTTAGAAATATGTTGTTTAGCTGTGAGCATCAGAAACCTTGACTGGAGAGAGCTTCTCAAACTTTAATGTGAGTCTAACTCAGCCAGGGATGGCTGTTAAAATGCAGCTTTACCTATATGGCGGGTCTGGGTGAGCCTTGAAAGTCCTCTCTTCTAGCAAGTTCCGTGGTTCACAGGCAACACCTTGAGTGGGGAGGCACCAGAGAGGTAGTGACCAAGGCTTTGTTTGTCTCATCGTTACACTCTCCCGAGACAAGCAGTCCAGGCAAAGGTAGTCAGGACTGCATGGAAGCCCAGTGATGCCATCAGGAGCCACTCTTTTCCCTTCCGTCCACTCTACCTTCTTTTTAAAAAAAATGTCATCCTCATGCTTGTTTCGTGTCACAAAATGGCTGCTCTCCTATGCATTGCGTCTCTGTTTCAGATCTAAAGAACAAGGGAGTGCCCCTGTATCAGGAAGACATAAGAACTTATCCCAGCCTGACCTCAAAGAAGCTGACATCGAACTGGCCAGAATGTGTCACATGGTCACCTAGAGCTGCAAGGGAGTATGGGAAAGCATTTGGTTTTAGGTGAGCACCACCCTGAACAAAACTGGGCGTTTTCAGAAAGGAAGAAGTGACAGATGGCTATCAGGTAGATAGCCGGCAGTGTCATGGCACAGCAATACTTGTCTTCTAGAGCTTCCTTTGAGTGCCTGACATGCCCCATGTTTTCCGGGGGGCCTTTCACGGTGAGGCGTACTGGCATGTCCTGCCGCTTCTATTCTCCCAGACGGAGGAAGGAGGCTCTGAGGACTTCAGACGTGCATCTTGGCATCACATGTCTGGTCGATGGAGAAGTTAGGCCTGGGGTCCCTGGATCCTGGCCATTTTGTGAGCATTTTGGAGGTGCATGTTGACAAGTAATGATGCCTTCGCTTGAGTACATTTGAGGCCTACACCTCACCCTTTCGGGAAACTTAAAATGAAAGTCAGCTCCTAGGCCAGCCAAGGGTGCAGCATTAAGTGAAGCTCTTTGTAAATGTTGGAGAAGGATAGACTCACAAGCAGTAAATAGCAGGCCCTGATGTAGTACAAATCACACCAGACAAACTTAATTGCTTTTTTTCTAATCTATAGAAATACCAGATGAGGAGATAAAAGGAAAGCAGTGAATATAATTGCTCTCGATCTTAGAAACGTGCTGGGGAAGAGCGACTTGGGTGAGGTTCTGAGTTAAAACATAAATAATAACAATTCAAATGGGCCTGGTGAGGGGGTTGGTTCCTGGTGCCGACTGCAGGGGCCCCCACACATGGCAAAGGGCCTGTATTTCAACTGAGGCCTGAGTAACATCCTGACAAATCCTCCCCACCCAGAGTGTGGTCCTGGGAGCAGCAGCATGGCCGAGGCCAGGGGCTATCCAGAAATGCGGAGTCCTGGGCCCCCGCCCAGCCAGCCTGCAGCAGCTTCTGCCTGTGACAAGCCCGAAGGGAGTCAGGTGCACACTGCAGTTGTTACTGCAGTTGTAACACTGCAAGGTTGGGGGTTACGCCCCCAACCTTCTAGTAAGGAGGGCCTCCCTCACCTTCACCCTGCTCCCCAGCAGTGCCCCCCAAACACTCGCTCCAAATGCACCCTCCAGCTCCCCTACATCAATGTCACTGCCCCGATGACACCTTGTTCTCCTGGAGAGTATCAGCCAGACTAAGGTATAAACACCATGGGGGATATTTGTCTTTGTAAAATGAGTCAGTTGATGAAACTCTACTGGAGAGACTTCGGACCACATAACATTGGAGTGGTGGGGGACACATCTATGGACAGGGGACCGACCCTTCAAAATATCAAGGATAGAAAGTTGAATCAAGTGCCCCCCCCCCACATACACACACCTCCTGATGCCAGGCACTAGGATGTACTTTCTCGTTTGTTTCTCATAATCCTGAAGGTTTTCTTATTCCCCTTTAGGGTGAGAAGTCCGACACTCAGAAAGGTTGACTGGCGTGAGTTATACAACCAGAAGGAACAGAATCGAGCCTGGCGCCCGTTAGCTGTCTTCTGAAGGCAGAAACTTATCCCCTCCTCACCCCCAGCACCCTGTCGCCTCATTCCCTCTGCCCACCTGTGTGCGTCACCTAGCCCAGCCCTTGACACCCACATCTCAATGACTGCCTGCTGAGCGTGACCACACAGGGCTAAGAGGGGTTCTGTTCATCGAGCCTCAAAACCTCATTTACACCAGTTTCCAGTAACGCTCACAAGGCTGGGGAGGCAGAAGCCAGCAATAAAAAGACAGGAAAGAAAAGAAGATATATTAACTGTTTGGGTACTAAATATACTGTTTAGACCCTACTTCTTTCCCAAAATGTCTGAAGTAAACTTACAGCATAAAATCCACCTATATATCCCTTTACAGTAATAATTCACGAGTGCCACCTACTAAGGGGAAAAGATAATCTCCTAGAGCCCCAGTGAAAAGACAGTTACTGCCACCATACACAAAACTTAGCTTTAGGTCCTCTGATAGTTGAGGCCAAAAAAAAAAAAAAAAAAAAGTATGATGACATTTTCTAGGAAAAGTGAGTGTGATCAGGAGAGACCCAGTTTTTCTTAGCACTTAGAGGAAAGTGTCTTATGAAGCTGACAGATGGCCCCGCCTGGGAAGGGGCGAGTAAAATTATCTGTGACCCGGAGAAGCGCGCTGTTTGGGTAAGGTGCCCCCAGATGAGATTCGCCTCGGAAAGGCATAAGCATTAACACAGAAGGAAAAAATAATCATGAAGACAGAGATGGATTCAATAAGTGGAAGGGACCTCAAAAGTGAGGGCCCGCCAAGAGAGGCGCAGGCCCAGAGCCGAGCACAAATCACCTGAGTTTGCAGTGGGAAGTGGCAGAGAGATAAATAAAAAAAGGCAAGATGACTTGGGCGTGCGTGTGCAGAGCCCAGGACACAAAGCCAGGAGGAAATGGTCTCCGGCGCTGAGATGAGGCTCAGGAGGCTGCAGCCGGCGTGGGCATCTCATTACCCGGCGGAGGGAGGCAACGTGGCGAGGGTTCAGGGAAGGGCACCAGGCATGATTAGGTAGCAGGAGAGATTAATTTATGAAGAAAGATTAAAAACTAAAGTGGGAGAGTGGGGCTCTGGGAAGACAAGCTCCCAGGCGTGGGGGGAATGTAGGGAGTACATGGGGGTGGAGGGGGTGGCCTGGCTGGGACCATGAGGGGATGAAATAGGCCAAAGGCAGGCGGAGATGGTGGAAATACCCACCTAAGGAGACCTGAGGGGGCTCAGTCAAAATTAGAAACTAAGACAAAGCTGCCCTTATAAGTGCTGTCTGCAGAAGCCGCAGAGACACGAGCTCTGCACAGAGAGCCATCCACACACCCTCTGCAGCCCACTCCCCCTTGTGGTCAGTGGGGCTTCTTTTTGAGGTGGGGTGGATGGGAACAGGGGCTTAATTCACCTTTGAAACATTATGGGGCATCTACCACAAGCTAGATATCGTGCTAAGCATTGAGAAGACGAAGTCATATAAGACAGACCCTGATCTCAAGGCACTTGAGGGTGTAGATAAATCAACTCTTCTAAGTCAGAGCAATAAATACTTTGAAAAAATATAAATAGAGAGCACTGGGAACCAGAGGAAGAGGTCAAGGGAAGGCTTCTCAGAAGAGGTTGCATATAAACCAAGTTTGGAAGGCTGATAGGTATCAGCTAGCCAATGCGATGGATGGATGGATGGGTGGGTGGATGGACGGATGGACAGATGGCATACCAGGCAGCACCAATTAATCGATATAATTAATCAATTAATAACAGTTAGTGCAAAGATACAGAAGCCTGAAAGAGCATGATGTGTTCAAGAAACCCGAAAAGTTCCAATTTGGCTGCAGAAAGGGGAATGGGAAAGAAAAGAGAGGAGATTAACTAGTTAGGCAAGGGGCAGATTATAAAAGACTTGTATGCATGAAGCTCAGAAATTTGAGCCTCAGGTTGAAAGCTCTGTTCAGTCAGCAACTGAAGGCTTTTAAGAGGAAGCATAGAGAAATCAGGTGTAATTTTTAAAAGATTACTCTGGCAGCTGGGGAAATATGCGCCATTTCCAAGGATAGTCAGGAGACAAGGAAAACAGTTTGACAACAGTTTTCATGATCCAGGTAAGCATTTGCAAGAGGCTGAACTAAGGTAATGATGGCAGAGACACAGAAGCTGCAGGTCCTTCCAAATGCTTGGCAAGGGGAGCTGGGCAGGAAGGTAGAGACGGGTAAATATGGTCCTGGTGTGGGTTCCTGGCTGGGTAGTGGCGTACATCACTGAGATTGGCAATTGTCAGACAGGTTTCAGGGGATGTAAGAGTTCTATGTGGACAAGCAGGGCTTGATACGCTTGCAGTACATCCTGTGGGCAGGATCAGATGGGCTATGCGCCAGATGACAATAAGAAAGGAATGCAGGAGGCGGGAATGAAGAGCAGGGTAGCAAACACTTGAAAATGCCTGGCTGTCAGGGCAAGAGTGAGGCAGGACAGCCCCGGAGAGGGAGTGCTTGAGGGAGGGCATGGGTTCATTTGGTTGGTCCTTAGATGAGAATGACCTGAACACGTTCTCAGACTAGGGGGGTGAAGATGTAGAAGATTCCAAGGGACTAAGAGAGTGCTGGACAGAGATCACGGTCAGAAAACGGACTATTGGCAGACAAGATTTCAGAGTAGGATCATTTCTGGGTCATCTCAAGCCACAAAATGCACATCTGGCCATGCAGCTTCACACCCTCCTGGACCTTCCCTTTGTTCTTAGGATAGACAGCAGCATCCTCCCATTGTCCTCAAGGCTCTGCATAGTCCCGCTCCCCCCAGCCTCCCCAAGGGACACATCCCTCCTCCCCATTCTCCCCAAACCCCATTCACTCTGGGGGCGCCTGGGTGGCTCAGTTGGTTGGGTGTCTGACTCTTGATTTCAGCTCAGGTCATGATCTCAGGGTCATGAGATGGAGCTCCGGGTCCAGCTCCATGCTCAGCAGGGAGTCTGCTTGAGATTCTCTCTCTCTCTAAATGAATAAATAAAATCTTTTTAAAAAAACTCATTCACTCTGAACTTCTTGCACACTCAGGGCCCTTGCACATGCCTGGTATACTCTCCAACTCATGTTTTCCTTTATAACTCTTCCTTATTTTTCAGATTTCAGTTTCTTTCAGGAAACCTTCCTTGAAATCCAACTACAACAACTTCCTTTCTTATTGCTTGCCTGGATTCATATTTCTCTTTTCCATAGCACATATTTATGCATTCTTGATCATGATTATTCAATTCTGTAACAATAGTAAGGACTGTAAAAGTTTTTAATCGCCATGGTAACTCCAGCATCTAACACAGTGTTAGTATAGAGTAGGCTATTGATTCATATTGAATGAATGAATGAATGAATGAATGAATGAATGAATGAATAGCAGTTGTTTGTTTATGAGGGAAGGAAAGCACACAGCCTCTTTCCTCTTGGTCAGACAGAACAAGACTGGAGATCTGGAAATGGCAAGTATTATGAGTAAATGAGCTCCAGGTCCCAGCCTGGAGCCGAGATGGCAGAGCTACCCATAGCCCCAGACTAGACAGTGAGAAAGGGGGCACGCTTATGAGAGCAATTCAGGTTGGCACCAGCAGCCAACTTCATTTAAAGAAGCATAACACTTTAATTATCGTGGCACTCCAAAGGGCTAATTCAGATGAAAACTAATTGCTAGTAAAGCCTGCCTGGGTGAGGTCAGTGAGTGCTCAAGAAAGGTACAAGGAGACAATGAAACTTGGAATTAGTATGCTGGAAACATCCGAAACATATTCATTGTGTTAATAGAAATGCCAAAGTATATTAGACATTTTGGGGCTTATTATTCATATTAGTTATAATATGGAAATCAAATTTTATTTCTAAATTGCAATCAAATGATATTTTCTATTAAAACTTTAATAGCAAGCCAAATTAAGCAATGCTACGGGTTACATATTAGTAATCCAGTTTGGTTATAACTCATTTTTTTTTATTTTGTTATGAATCATCATGGGAATGAAATAAAACAAGATATTTTCCAAAATGAACTGAAAAGACTTTTCCTGAACAGAACAGAGAAACTGTTTAAGAGTTCAAATTAGTAATACTGTCTTAGTAAAATAAACAAAGACAAGCACTAATAATGAAGCTTCACATTGGTGAAAATAATCCACCATCTTCTATCACATCATCCTGCAGAACCAAGAACCACAAGGTCCTAAGAGGTCAATTAATCAAATATCCTGTCTTAAGACAAAATTGCATAAATCCTTCCTTAAAGGCTGACACCCCATTAAGAACCAACCTTGACTTACTTTTTTGTCCAAAGTGCAGTGGCCTTTCCCAAAATGTATTTGGAGTCCTCATTGCCTCTTGCACATAGTAGGTGGTCAAGAAAACCCTGATAGATTGATTTAATAAATTAATTACAGGTTAACCTCTCAAAAATGTTTATTGCTATTATATAAACACACAGCTCATCCAAAACAATACTTGGCACATAGAAGGTGTTTATAAATACAAAATCTGTTTTTCCTACTAGGCAAAGTTCAGGATAGCAGTCACTTCCCTAGTCCATTTAAAATCATTATAGGGGCGCCTGGGTGGCTCAGTCAGTTAAGTGTCTGACTCTTGATTTCAGCTCAGGTCATGATCTCTGGGTTGTGAGAAAGAGCCCTGAGTCGGCCTCCGCACTCTGCGCAGAGTTTGCCTGAGCTTCTCTCTCCCTCTCCCTCTGCCCCTCCCCCTACTCACCCTCTCTCTCTCAGATCAGTCAATAAATGAAATCTTTAAAAATCATTATTTTGGGGGCGCCTGGGTGGCTCAGCCATTAAGCTTCTGCCTTTGGCTCAGGTCCTGGGGTCAAGCCCCACATCGGGCTCCCTGCTCCGTGGGAAGCCTCCTTCTCCCTCTCCCACTCCCCCTGCTTGTGTTCCCTCTCTCGCTGTCTCTCTCTCCGTCAAATAAATAAATAAAATCTTAAAAAAAAAAAGGACTTCCTTTAAAAAAAATCATTATATTGATAATAGGTAGCATTTGAGTGGCTACCACATGCCAGGCACCGTGCCAACCTCTTTACATACACTATCACATTTATCATTCACAACAACCATAGAAATGGGAGCTACTATTAGCCCCATTTTACAGATGAGAAAAATGAGGCACTGGAAAAACAGTAACTCGCCCAAGGTTACAAAGCTTCTCATGGTAGAGCCAGACTTCAAGCCCAGCAGCCTGATGCCAGTGGCCATGCTCTAACCACTGGACCACGCAGCCTCTCACGCTCCCGGAAGTGTGCAAGAGGCACTCACCCTGGTGTGTGGAAGGCCTTGCCTTTCCCTCCAGAGCTCTGTCCAAGGATCTCCCAGGCACTCAGGGTATGGAGATTGGTTGGTTTTGCTTCAGGCTCTGGCTGTTCACCCTCCTCTACATCCTCAGAACTTGTGGGAGAGAAAGTCCCACGTACTGTTGGAATTCCCTTCCTGCCCCTCGAAGCAGAACTTCCTTCGGCCACCACAGCCCAGGAGTACAAATATGGTTATCATTAGAGTAAGTATCCAGGTGTCTCCCAGGACTCCCTTGCCCTGTAGAGATCCAGAAATAACTGACCCAGACTTTCCCAGGTCCAAAGTCCAACGGTGACCCCTGAGTTTTTGCCACGCCCT
Organism: Callorhinus ursinus; assembly: GCF_003265705.2. Lineage (NCBI taxonomy): Eukaryota > Metazoa > Chordata > Mammalia > Carnivora > Otariidae > Callorhinus > Callorhinus ursinus. The sequence continues at coordinate 25,955,439 of NW_027397073.1, forward strand.
CCTGGTCCCATCTGCCTCCAGTGTCTGGGTCTCTGTATGCTCTCTGTGCGGGGTTGAATAGTGAATAATATCTCCACCTCTTTAAATTCATGCCTCTCCAGGAGCTCAGAATCTAACCTGATTTGGAGATGGTGTCTTTATGGATGTAATCAAGTTAAGGTGGGGTCCTGCTGGAGGTGGGTGGGCCCTAAATCCAATGACTGCTGTCCTTACAGGAGAGAAAGATTTGGAGACACGGGGAGAGGCCACATGGAGACTGGGGCAGTGATGGGAATGATGCATCTACAAGCCAAGGGATGCCAGGGATTGCCAGGAGCAACCAGCAGCTGGAAGAGGCGAGGAAGCATCCTTCTCTAGAGCCTTCAGAAGGAGCACAGCCCTGCAGACATCTCAACATTGAATTTCTAGCCTTCGGAACTGTGAGAGAATAAATTTCTACTGTTACAAGTCACTTGGAATGTGGTACTTTGTTACAGCAGCAGGCTGAGGTAGCTGATTCACCGTTTTCACACTTGCTGGATCCAGAAGCACACCTCCCTGAACCTGCTGCCCCCAAGTGCCAAGCTTCTCCATGAGGTCAGTGTCCAGGTAAGACTGAGTGTAGTCCTGGACCCAAGCCAAGCCCAAACTTCTGATACCAGTCCGCAAAGAGTGAAGTCCAGAAATTGAGAGTAAGCATTTAGAATCTTAGCACCAATCTGACAGAGTAATTTTATATCTGTTGACTTTAGTAACAAAAAAAATGGGACTTGTATGTTGTACATCTGCCTGTTATTTCATTTTTCTAGTAACTCATTTTTACTGTATTTTACAAAAGTATCCATCCAAGTCACATTGAAAATTAAAGAAAAAGATAGCCTGATCCTTCAACACCAAGAGTTTGAGAAACACTGGAGCGGACCCAGGCCTTTCCTGAAACAGGGCTCACTCTTCTTAGATGGCAGGAAGCAACCTAAGGAGCATTTTACGGTTTTTGTTTTCCCTTTTATAATAACAAACTCACCATTTTTCTGGCATTGATCCTGCCCTCTCCTCTGGGAACTGCTGTCAGCTCAAATGTTTGCCAAGGAGTCCCACAAGCTTCTCGAGCCACCACTGGAGGCTGGTCCATCTGCGCCAGGCCCAGGCCTCCGTGCATTTCCTGAGACCCCTTCCTTGCCCTGAGCTCACTTTCACCAGCCCTGAAGCAGCGGGACCATGTCTTACAGAGAGGTTGGTTCCCAGCTCTTGTAGTTTGCGCTCATTTTGTATTTCCCTGCAACTGTGGACCCCTCTAGCAATCAGTCTGGGGTCTCCAGGGCCTGGCAGGGCACAGCCTGAAAGCGAGGCATTGTGGGGAATCACTCCTTCCACAGACCTGGACCCTTGGAAGGGCTCCATCCCCAGCAGGTTCCTCCTCGGTGCCCCATGCTGGTAGACTGGGGAGGGCCTTTCCTCTCACCCCAAGCATTCACCAGCGTGCCTAAGCTTCCGTTGCCTACCCAGCTAAGGCCAGCAGGGGCCCTGCTGCATGCCCGGACACCAAGCCGTGGCAACAGCAGTCATGATGGTGGTTGCCAGCCAGCGGTCAAGCGCCATACCATTTAACTCACTTACGCTCACAACATCCCCGCGTGGCAGATGCTATTGTTAACTCATTTTACAGACGACAAAACTGAGAACCTGCCCAAGGTTACCAGCAAGCAAGGGGCAAAGCAGTGATTCAACTGTGAGCTCTATGCCTCCAGAGACCACCCCCAATAGCCCCAGTGCACCCCGCCTCTCAGCTCTCATCCTCCAGTTGGACCAGACACCAGCGCAGAGCACATGAGCTCACTTCTAACAGAGCACACCCTCCATGACTTTGGAGAGTTCACAGCATGCCCCAGCCCCCTTTGTCTGACAGGAAAGATTTCAATGTCATGCAAAAATCCACTGTCTACTGGGCTTCAGGAGGCACAAGCTTGCTCTCACCTGTTTGCCTCCCCCACTCACATCTCCTCTCTTTGGCCCCATTGACCAACCTCCACTCCTCGCAGGTGAGCCCCAGAGCACCTCCCACAGCGGGCAGGTGATGATGTTGGGAGCGTCAGGACTGTCAAGGAGAAGAATGACCACCCTCCTCTGGCCAATGCCTTAAATGTCCTCTTTAGGCTGTTTGTTCGTCTGCTGGAGATAGGAGCCGGTGATAATAAAAATCATGCATCTTTGCTGGAAAAAATGTCAAACTATACAAAAGCATGGAGAGGAAATAATTAAAGCTCCTTCTATTCCTCCCTCCTTCACCTTCCCCACTTCCGGCCCTGGGTCATCGGCCCTCCATGGATGAGTCCTCCCCACTGCCCCCCACAGCCCCAACTCGCACTTCAGAGGGGGGGGATTGAAGGCAGTCAGGAAAGAACCCGGGGGGCCACGTGTCTGGTTGAGGACAAGGTGGTCTCAGGTGGGGGGCAGGGGGGAGGGTTGGTGCACAACGGGGAGGCGAGAGTCCCGCCCATGAAATTTGCAAACTTCACACTTTTGCCAATGTCTGAGCCTAAAAAAAAAAAAAAAAGAAGGAAGAGAGGATGGCCTGCCAGAAGTCCGGATACAGTCAGTGCTGGAAGGAATCCTAGAGGGCACAGGGGGGCAAGACTCTGGCCAAGAAACCCCTGAAGCAGCCGGCCACCCCAACACACAGCCTCTCCACCTGTCTCCTCTGTCCTTGAGCACTTACAACAGGTAATGATACACTCAAACCTCCCCCTCTCCCTCCCTCGATCTTCCCCCCTTCTTTCCTGTTCCTTCTCTCCTCTCTCTCCCTCTCTCTCTCTCTCATACTTCTCACTTCCCAGTCTTAAAATCAGATCATGATTCGATCTAAAAACCTTCTGTCTTCGGAGCTGTCCGCCTTTGCCCTTCCACGGGTTAACAATCCTGGCCGAGAACCCTGGCTGAGGCAGCTCGACAGAGCCCACAGAGCCGTGGGAAGGATGCCTGCCTAATTCCCTCACTATTAGCCTACGGAGAGAATCACTACAGATAATAATCTCCCTCCCCTTCTACCTCCCCCAAACTAAGAAAAAAACCAACCTGTCATTTTCCCCTCCCCCGGGGTTCCACTGCGCTTCCCTTCAGAATCGGGAGTAAATTATTGCCAAAGAAGGGTTCATTAAGAATAAATAATAATTTGCACCTCTCATGCACCTTTTGTCTAAGTATCTCAAAGTGCTTCACTTAATTAATTAATTAAGAGAATTAATTAATTCGGAAAACACTCTTGGAGGGAGGGAAGGCATACTTAATGACACCTGTTTTCCAGATGAGTAAACTGAGGCCCAAAGCAATGGGCTCAAGGTCACAATGGGAAAAGTGGCAAAATGGGGTTGGGGCGGGGTGTAGGGGTGAGACTAGCTTTGCTCCAACATGCTAAGGCTTGAGCACCAAGAGGTCAAGGCAGGGTAGGGCAGGGTGGGCCCCGGAGGAAGGGAGCTGGAGGTTGGGGAGAAGAAAGCTGAGGTGGTGACCCTAGAAGCCGAAACAAAGAGCGCCACAGAGGCTGTTGGGGTGAGTCCAGGTAAACACCAGGTGCTATGGCCCGGGGGTCAGAGGCTCTCAATCTAGAACCCAGGCTGGGTAGGCTCCCAACAAAGGGCCCGAGCCCTTCACAGGCCAAGCAGAAGATTTGAGTGACAGGCACAGGGCTCCCCTGGTAAGTTGGTGGTTGATACACAATTAAATGCTTCTGAGCCACCAGCACCTCCCTAGATGCTCCTTAGTGGGCCTAGAGCTAATCAGAGCATGGGGCTCTTTGTCTGCATGTGGGGTGAGCAGGCTCCCCTGCTAGATCAGGTGAGTGAGAGACAGAGTCAGCATTCCCCGAACACCCTCCCCACCAGGCTAGCCCCTGGGATGCCCCCCGCCAGCCCCTTGTCAACATCCCGGACACCCCATCCACTGCTCTGGGCTCCAAGTCCCAACATCACCTCGCTGACTTTTGTCCAAACAGGAGACAGGGCAGCAAGTAGCTTCCAGCAGTCCCCAACACTCTGCATGTCCCCCTTGTGCTTGTCCAATCTGTGGCCTCTGACCATCTAGCCCTGAGTCCCCAGCTGCTCCCAGCCAAGCTAATTAGGCCACATGTGCACGCACCCCCACACGTACACATACACGCAGACCCCCATGAACATGCACGGCACTACAAATTAACAACCCAAGCTTGTCTTTTTCATTGTGTTTTTATTATGATGCTCCTCAGTGATGTTTTTAAATGAATTTTGAATAGGCCCCGTAATTTGGTTTGTTCTACATTGCAGTACAAGTGTGAGGGCCCCACAGGAATTGCTGCGAGGAATACAATATTATGTGAGCATGGCTTCTGCCTGCTTTCTGCTTCCTCATAATTAAGCTTTATTGAGTTGTAAAATGAATAACAATTAAAAAAACCTGTTTATTGATCCAGGTGCGACACGCAGACATATAAGAAAACTTTCTCCAATTCCTGACCTCACCAAGTGGCCCTGGGCTCACGTCTGCTTTCGCACCCTTCAATTTCGGTTACAAGCAATGGATTCCCTTCAGCTGCAGGTGGATCTTTCTCTGACACCATGAAGCACCATGAAGGGAACCCTAACTAGAGCTTGTCAAGGGAAGAAGTCAGCGGAGATTCTAGGGACTCCTGATGTACTTCTTCTTGACACCCACAATTCTGTTCCTTGGGAAGTCTACCATTTTGGTAAATTGTGCCCTATTAACATGCAATTAACCTCAGGGAGAAATAGCATATTATGGCCTCATAAAATCTGACAGCCTAACAGGACTTAGATGTCGGATTCTTTCAGGGAAATGTCCAGCCAGAAGGTCTCTGTGAAAGTGAAACTTTACTCATATGAATCAGCGTTGCTACAGGGATGGCTCAGAGCACAGGGCAGCATCTGGTGATGATCAGTCTGGAAGTGGCCAGGTGGGTGCTGACTCCAGCTGGTCTGAGCAGCAGAAGGTCAAGAAGAGGAACAGAGCACCTGAGAGGTACAAAGGGAGGTGGGAAGGGCCCTGAGATATACCTTCCCCGGCTGTCTTCCTTCTTGTCAGAGATACCAAGAAACTAGCCAGCTTAAAATAGCTGGGAAATCCAGATGGAGACTTTGGTTGGGGCGGGGAGTAAGGGTGAGACTAGCTTTGCTCCAACATGCTAAGGCTCAGGCACCAAGAGGACAGAGCAGGGCAGGCCTGGGAGGAGAGGAGCTGGAGGTTATAGGGCTACACCTAATTATCCTAATTCCCAGGTCCAAACTAGGTTTCCAGACTGAACCCAACTCAACAGTCACCTTGTTTAACAAGCAATTGCAGACTTTAGGGGATCTCACAAGTGAAACTGTGTGGAAGAAAGAACTCTAACTTGGGGGGGGAGGTGTAGCCTCACATGGACCCCCCACATACCAATAGGGAAGGATCGGAATCTGCAGAGTCAAGGGCTCAACCTATTAGAATATATATCACAGTGTACTCTGGATGCAAATCCTGGCCAGGAAGTGAAGGCTCCTTCTATTCCGGATGACCCTGGGCAGTTCCAGCCCTGGCCACCCTGCAGAGGAAAGACTGCTGGGACCAGGACTCTGCGCCAGATTCTGTTCACAGGTGCTCTGGGGAGCTTTGGGAGTGCCTCTCCAGATGGTGACGGCACTTTCGGCAAACACTGTGGGACCCTTAGTTGCTGAAAAAGCAAGGCTCCTGGCAGAAGAGCTGGAAGTCAGAAGAGGAAGTGGCAGCTAGTGCTAAGCATGGTTGACATGTCAATTCAGGCTGCTGTAACAGAATATCATAGACTGGGGGGCTTAAACAACAGAAATTTATTTTTCATAGTTCTGAAGGCTGGAAGTTCAAGGTCGGGGTGCCGGCATGGTCGGGCTCTGGGGAGAACCCACTGTGTTTTGCTGCCTTCTTTCTGTGCCCTCACATGTCGAAGAGAAAATGCTCTGGTCCCTTTATCTCATTATAAGTGTACTAATCTCATCATGGGAGCTCTACCCTCACGAATTCATCTAACCCTAACTACCTCCCAAAGGCCCACCTCCAAATACCATTATGCTGAACATTAGAGTTTCAACATAACGTATTTTGGGGACACGGCAACACCCGCTGGCAGCCCATGAGCACATGCTCCAGTTCTCTGCCCTGTCACTTCCCCTCACAAAGATAAGTCATGGGTGGGTAAGGGGATTGCTCCTCTCCCTCCCCCTCCAATTCTTTCAGTGTTGTCCCTTGCGCCTTGTGTGTCCTCCAAGGCTGTCACCAATGTTCATTTTGCCCTAAGTGGCAATGCCAGGGAATGCAGAGAGGTTCTCATGGTATGACTGGCTGAGAAACCCAAACATCCCCTCCCCAGGATGGCCCTGGATCCCACCCTCGGTGACCCACCTGGAGATACCTGGCTATGTCAGATCTAGCTATGTTACTACATTTCCATTTTGCTCTTTGGTTGGTTGGTTGGCTGGTCAGCATGTTTTGTAACAGGTATGGTGTTTCTAGTCAAGGTCTTAGATGTTTCCCCTGGATTTTACCAACACCCTGTCACTCATCCAGAGCTGTGTGAATCTACCCTTGGTGACTTATACCCCCGTCTCACAGGGAGGCAGAAACTGAGACAAATTATAGTCCCCAGGAAAACAAATAATGGTGAAAAGGACTGGACACCTGCCCTGATGTATACGGCCGCCACACCTGTGTGGAAAAGACCTAGAGAAAGTTCTAGAAGTCAAATGGTCTCCAGCCATGACATCCCTCTCCACTGAAGCCTCCTAGCCCAAGGAAGGACCCCTAAAACTTATTAGGTAGTTCCACAGCAAGGACGTTATAACTAGGCCAAAGGGGTGGTCCCTTCAGAAACCAATGGCCCATGCCTAACACAGGCAAGGGAGGCAAAGGGAAAGGGACAAAGATTAAGTTCAAGCAACTCTAGAATCTGCTGGCTCTTCCCAGCCTTGTAGGGCGTTAGCTTGCTCCCTTCCACCTTCTGAGCAGACAGAGTACTTTTGTATGTATACTTCATCTAGTAATAAGAGCCACCAGATCCTGGGCACTTAGTATGAAAAGGGCCCTCTGCTAACATTTAATTTATCCTCTTTCAAGCCTCACAACAACCCTGTGAGAATGGTCCATCCTTGACCTCATTTCACAGAGGAAGAAACTGGGCTTAGAGAGGTTCTAAGAACATGTCAAACATGCCTGCTTGGAATGTGAATCAGTCTGACTCCAGACCCAACGACACACTATCCTGGTGCCGTTCTTGTGGATGTACTTTCTTCCCAGGGACAAGAACTGCCTCTTCACATGCATCCTCCCGGTCAGCAAAGCCCCATCCTTGGGTCATGCCAAGGACCACGGCAGGTACCACTAGCACATAGTTCTGCAATGTTGCTGTCTTTGACAACAGGTCTCTGGACTCAAACTGTGGTTTTATTTTGGCAGAAAAGCCCATGCAGAATTCAATGGGCCTCATCCCTGAATATACAGAACAAAATTAAAGTGCTGGCATTCTAGTTTCTGGTTCTGCATATAAGGAGCTTAGAAGTCACCACTCCATCCTAACAAGTAAAAACCTAAACAGATTGGAAAATCAGAAATTCTTCTTGGATCTCTAAGAACAAGGAGGACACAGGACAAACCACTGTCCCTGAGCATGGAGAGACAGAGAGGAAAAGACATGGAGTCACAAGTGGAAACCACCCTGAGAACCAGCGCTGGAGTAGGAAAACCTGAACTGGAATTGATGAATTGCTGGAAGTTCAATGTGGACAAGTCTGAGAGCTAAAAACTCCAGGTAGATCCACTCATACAGGGGTCCCCACAGTTCTGTGAGACTGATCTCCAGGAGCTTGGCCAGGTTCTTACAGTAAATATCCCCTGGTGCTTCCAGCAGGGGGCGGGGAAAAGGAACAATTATGAAATAAGCCAGAGCACTCTGTTCTTCTTAACAAGGCCAGCTATCAGGGGGAACTAGTTAACCAGAACCTAACCTGCTGGGGTATTATCAAAGCCTGACTGGCTTGGGGGAAGGGAAATACCCAGCTCCAGCCAACTCTAGCCTACCATGGGGGAAAATGGAAATACCTGACTCCAGGCAGCTCTAGCCATCCCTTTCCACCTAAAAGGGGTGGGAAGGTGGGGGGAAAGAACCTGAGAAATTTTTGTGAAGTTAACAGTCCACAGGCATAGGGTCACTAAAAGACTGGGACTTAATCATAGGACTATAGAATGCTTGTTCTCCCCTACCCCCACCCCCAACCTCACCACACTATTACTAAAGGCCTCTTTACAACAGTTCCTTTTACCTGGTACATCATGTCTGGCTATCAAGAAAAATTGCAACGTATACCAAAAGGCAGAAAAACAAAATTTGAAGAGACAGAGAAACTGTCAGAGCCAGACATGACAAGGATGTTGAAATTATCAGACCAAGAATTTAAAACAACTATGATTAATATGCTAAGGACTCTAATGGATAAAGTAGACAGCATGTAAGAACAGACGGGGGATATAAGCAGAGAGGTGGAAATCCAAAGAAAGAACCAAAAAGAAATGCTAGAGATAAAAAACATTATAGCAGAAATGAAGAATGCCTTTGATGTACTTACTAGTAGACTGGATATGACTGAAGAGGGAATCTCTTGAGGTTGAGGATACAGCAACAGACACCTCCAAAACTGATAAGCAAAGAGAACAAAGACTGATGCAGCCAGAGAGAATACCTGAGGACTGCAGGACACCTACAAAACATGTAACATACACAAAATGAGAATACCAGGAAGGGGAGAAAGAGAGAAAGGAAAAGAAGAAGTACTTGAAATAATAATGACTGAGACTTTTCCCAATTTAATGTCAGACACCAAACCATAAATCCAGGAATCTCAAGGAACACCAAGCAGGAGAAATGTCAAAAACAAAAACAAAAACTACACCTAGACATATTATTTTCAAACTACAGAAAATGAAAGATAAACCAAAAGTCCTGAAGGAAGGCAGAGGGAAAGAACACCTTACCTACAAAGGAACAAAGGTAAGAATTATACCCAACTTCTCCCCAGAAACCCTACAAACAAGAAGAGAGTGGGGTGGAATATTTAAAGTGTTGAGAGAAACAAACCACCAACCCAGAATTCTGTACCCTACAAAATTATCCTTCAAAAGTAAAAAAGAAATAAAGCCTTGCTCAGACAAACAAAAATTTAGGGAATTTGTTTCCAGAAGGTCTATCTTGCAAGAAATGTTAAAAACTCTTTAGAGAGAAGGAAAATATTATAGTTCAGGAACTTGGAATCACATAAGGGAGGGAGAGCATTGGAGAAAAAAATAAGTAAAAGTAGAATAAAAATTTATTTTCTTATTCTTAGTTAACAGGTAACAGTTTGTTCAAAATAATAGTAGCGCCTGCGTTGGTGGTATAGTGGTGAGCATAGCTGCCTTCCAAAATAATAGTAGCGATAATGTATTCAATTACATATGTTTATGTATATATCTTATGTGTGAGTATTTATGTGTGCTTAACTATAAGTGAAATGAATGACAGCAATGATACAAGGGATGGGAAGGAGGAATTAGGATTATTCTGCCATTATAAGGTACTCACATGACCCATGAAGTGCTATAGTGTTATTTGAAAGTGGCCTTGTGTTTGCTGTAAATGTATATTGAAAACTCTAGGGCAACCACTAAAAAAGAAGTAAAAAATGAAGTATAACTGATATGCTAAGAAAGGAAAGAAAATAGAATTGCATAAAATGCTCAACTAAGACCACAAAAGGCATAGAAAGAATGGAAGACAAAAATAAGAATAAAGAGCAACAAATAGAAAACAGTAACAAATATAATAGGTATTAATCCAACTCCATCAAAATCACTTTGAATAATCAGTGGTCTAAATGCACCAATTAGACGACAGACATTGTCAGAGTGGATCAAAAAATATAACCCAACTATATGTTTCCCACAAGAAATCCATTTTAAATATAAAGACACATATAGACTAAAAGTAAATGGATGGAAAAAATACACCATGCTGGCACTAATCAAAAAGAAAGGAGTAGCTGTCTTACTTTCAGACAGAGCAACTTCAAAGCAAAGGTAGTTATCAGGGATACATAAGGCATAAAATGGCCAATTCTCCAAGAAGTTGTAACAAACTTTGACATTAATGTGCCAAACGACAGGGTGTCAAGCTACAGAAGGCAAAAACTGAAAGAAAACAGATGAATCCACTGCCATAGTTGAAGACTTCAACACCCCTCTATCAGAAATAGATCCAAAAGGAAGAAAATCAGTAAGGATGTAGTTGAATTCAACAACACCATCAATCAGCTAGATATAATTGACATTTATAGACTACTTTATCCAACAAAAACAGAATACGTATTCTTCCAAGCTCACATGAACTTTCACCAAACTAGACCACATTATGGGCCATAAAGCACACCTTAACAAATTTAAAAGAATAGAAATCAAATAATGTCTGATATCAGACTTACAACGGAATTATATTAGAAATCAACAAAAGAAAGGTAAGTGAAAAATCCTAAAACAACACACTTCTAAATAACACATGGACCAAAGAAGAAATATCAAGAGAAATTAGAATATATTTTGAACTAAATAAAAAAAATGAAAATATAGCTTATCAAAATTTGTGGGATGTAGCCAAAGTAGTGCTTAGAGGGAAATGTATAGCATTGAATATACATATTAGAAAAGAAGAAGTCTCTAAGATCAATAATCTAAGTTTCCACCTTAGGAAACCAGACAAAGAAGAGCAAATTAGATCCAAAGTAAGCAGAAGAAAACAAATAATAAGAATTAGAGCAGAAACCAATGAAATTTAAAATAGGAAATCAATAGAGAAAATCAACCAAAAATTGGCTTTTGAAAAGATCAATAAAATCAACATGCCTCTAGCCAGGCTATCATTAATAATAATAATAATAATAATAATAATAATAATAACAAAACAACAATAATAATTTCTCCCATTGACAAAGGAGAAAAAACAGTACAATGGAGCAAAGACCCTTTTCAACAAATGGTAGTGGAACACCTGGACATTTCTATGCAAGGAAAATGAATCTAAACACAGACCCTACACCTTTCACAAAAATTAACTCAAAACGGATCATGGACCTAAATGTAAAACACAAAACTATAAAGGTATAAAGCTTCTAATAGATAACATAGCAAAAATCCTAAAGGACCTTGGGTGTGGCAGTGACTTTTTTTTTAAAGATTTTATTTATATATTTGAGAGAGAGAGGGAGCATGAGTGGGGGGAGGGGCAGAGGGAGAGGGAGAAGCAGACTCCCCATTGAGTGGGGAGCCCAACATGGTGCTGATCCCAGGACCCTGAGATCATGCCCTGAGCCGAAGTCAGACGCTTAACCAACTGAGCCACCCAGGCGCCCCAACAATGACTTTTTAGATACAACACTACAGACACAATCCATGAGAGAAACAACTGATGAGCTGGATAGCATTAAAATTAAAAACTTCTGCTCTGTAAAAGACAGTGTCAAGAATGAGAATGAGAAGACCAGCCAGAGTGGGAGAAAATACTTGCAAAAGGCACATCTGATAAAGGACAGTTATCCAAAATGTACAAAGAGCTCTTAAAATCCAACAATAAAAAAACAGATTTTTTTTTAATGAGCCAAAGACCTTAACAAACACCTCATCAGAGAAGATATACAGATGTCAAAAAAGCATATGAAAAGACGCTCCACATCATATGTCATATGATTAGAATGGTCAAACTCCAGAACACTGACAACACCAAATGCTGACAAGGATGTGGAGCAACAGGAACTCTCATTCATTGCTGGTGGGAACCCAAAATGGTAGAGTGCTTTGGAAGACAGTTTGGTGGTTTCTTGCAAAACAAAACATACTCTTACCATATAATCCTGCAATAATACTCCTTGGTATTGACCTAAAATAAATGAAAATTTAACATCCACACAAAAACCTTCACGTGCACATTTATAGCAACTTATTCCTAATTATCAAAACTTGGAAGCAACCAAACGTCCTTCAGTATTTGAATGGATAAACAAACTGTGGTACCTCAGACAAATGAAATATTATTTGATACTAAAAAGAAATGAGCTTTCAAGCCATAAAAAGACATGAGGATCCTTAAATGCATACTACTAAGTGAAGGAAGCCAATTTGAAAAGGCTACATATTGTATGATTCCAACTACATGATTGGAAAAGGCAAAATGATGATGACAGTCAAAAGATCAGTGGTTGCCAAGGGTTGGCAGGGAGTGGGCAATAAAACGGAGCACAGAAAATGTTTAGGGCAGTGAAACTCGTCTCTATGATACTCTAATGTCATTATACATTTGTCCAAACCCATAGAATGTACACCACCAAGAGTGAGCCCTAATGTGAACTATGGACTTCGGGTGATAATGATGTGTCACTGTGTATTCATTCATTACAACAAATGTCCCACTCTGGTGAGGGGTGTTGATAATGGTGGAGACTATGCATGGGTAGGGGAAGGGAGTATATGGGAAATCTCTGTACATCCCAGTCAGTTTTGCTGCGAACCTAAAACTGCTTTTTAAAAAATAGTCTTTAAAAAAAAGAGAGACACTGCTACAAGCAGTCACCTGCAAAGCCCGTAGCTACATAAGGGGAAAGATATTAAAGACTGAGTAGAAAGGTGGCATGTATCTGTCAAGTTCAGAGTGTGCATATCTGCACACAAGTGTACACTTTTATACCTCCTACTCACTTGGCATGTCACAAAGTGCTTCACACATGAGAGCCCTGCAGATATTGGAAGACTGGCGTCTATCTCATGTTTTCTATGATGTTAGGGTGTGCACGCTCATGTGTATATTATATATGTATGTGCATGTATGTATACAAATTGTGGGTGCACATAAATTTATAGGTGTGCAAATGTGTTGATTTGGTGAACTATTTTTGCAAGCCGTATGCCTGTATTTATGCATGCATGTTGGGCATGCATATATATGTATCTGTGGGTATGTATGTGGGTGTGAATAATGATATTTCGGCTAGCAGTGAAGACAGGACAAGCAGATGGATAAACTTCTGAATGACTGGCAAGGCATGAAGATCTGAGTGTCCAGGTGGGTTCACTTCTGAGAAGTGAGGCCTGTAGGCACCCAGCACTGAAATAACCCCCTCACCAAGGGCACTGCCATAGGGAGGGAGCTGGCGTCAAGGCCACATAGGCTCATAACCCTGGATTGCCGGGGCAGCTGGGCTCTGGCCAAGGCAGCTCGCCAGGGGAGCAGAGCTCAGAGGCATCAGGCACAGGCTGACCCAGCGGCCAGGGCTGGAGGGAAAGTCAATGTGCAAGTAGGCTGCAGGGTGTGATGTCCCTGGGGGCCCCTTCCCTCCTCACCTCCAGATTTGCCCCCTGGGAGCTGGGAGGAGGCAGACTCGTGGATTTATGTCAGCCCTGTCTATGAGGAGTGCCCTGGGTGGAATGTCTGAAGCCAGCCATGTGACATTCTACTCTCTCTGGTCATGAGGAAACAGTCTCAGAAGGGCTTGTCCCAGGTCACCCAGCAATCAGTCTAGCCCAGCACATAGTATTCGAGAAAGGATTATTGATGAGTTCGTAAGTGAAGAAATGAGTGGCAGGATGAATGAAAGGGAGAAAGGGAAGAGGAAGGATTAACTGAGTAGATAATAGGGGCCGTCTTGAACTTTTGACACTCTACTCCTTATTCCAAAAGAGGGAAACAAGAGATGCCTAGTAGAGATGGATTCATTAAAAATGGGGAACTTGATCTCTTTTCTGAGGGCAAGAGAAGGCATGGAAGGAGTACACTCGACATATTGGGTTTTCATATGTGACTATTTTGAGGTATATTTGTGAGTATAAAGGAGAGTTTTATGTGGATTGTGTATTTGGGCATATGAATGCTACCCGGAATAAAGGGGGACCAAAAAAAAAAATACTTGCTGAAGTCAAAGTTTACCTAAGGTGATCACAAACAACCAAGATGGATTCATTCATTCCACAGCCATGGTCAACGCTGAGCTGGGAGCTATGGTGGATGCCACAACAGATCAGACCCACACTAGACCCTGAAGGAATGAGGTCTGTCTGCCAACATTAGGATCAAGGGAGAGATTGCAGTGAGCCGAGAGGGAGATACAGGTGAGGGGCAAAAGGAGTTAGGAGAAGCCAGGAGGCGATATGGGGAGTTGGGGTCCGGGGGGGGCGCATGCAGGTGCCTGGGTGAAGGGCTTCTACAGCTGCGCATTGGGTTTTTGGCTCACACAGATGGCTGTGTTGGGTGCTTGTTATATAAGGAGCATTGCTACCACGATTTCTGGCTTCCTTCCATCATTCTGAAGGGTGTTAGTAGAAGGTCAGAGGTGGGGTGACTGCATAATTTATCGTCCAAATTGGGACACTCGGAAGTGAAAGAGGGCATGATTAGTGACGATGCCTGACAGATAGAACAATCTGAAAGTGTTGTGTGCAAACTGGGGCTTGTCCTGGAGGCCCCGGCAGTGGCAGCGTGGACAGAGGAGACCCTGTGCCACCCCCCTTCCAGAATATGGGTGGGGCCCCATTCCACTCAGCACTGAGGCTGACCCATGGGGCAGGGGCCAGTGCTCAGGAGGACAAAGTGGGAGAAAAGGCTCCTGGGGCCTCAGATGTCCTGCGGCCCCACAGCCGGGTTTGGCACTCAGGGCCTTCTGCGGTCAGCACGCCTGCCACCTTAGCCCAGGATCTTAGCACTTACTCAGCCCACTGTAGCACCGCTGTTTCCCCCACGCCCCCCCAACACACCCATGCCACCCTGGGGGGCCGGCTCTAATGGATCACTTGCATTATCTCCCTCATTACTGCTTAAATATTTATCAGACTATTATGTATTTAGTGGCCAGGAGCAGGGAGTGGAAGGGGCAGAAGGCAGAACTGCTTGGGCCAGATGCAAGGGTTAATTACAGATTGGATAAATCCCCTCCCCCGGTTTAAAAATTAAATAAATAAACACAGTTGGGAGATTGAAAGGGGACTGCTACTTACATGTAAGGAAGTCCAGAGCAGCCTAATTCAGGTTATAGTGTCTCCCAGCGCCTCATTTTAGTACCTTGCCTTCCCTTCCCCTACCTGCAAACCTATGGGCTGCCTGAGCCTTAAACCAGCTTCTAATTAAAACCCGTACTTCCATTTTTGCTCCTCCAGCAACCAGTGTGTGGGAAAATTCAAGCTATCCTAGAACCGGAGTCAACATCCGCCTCATAAAAGAAGTTCTGAAGGTAACTCCAGGGTTGGCACTGTGAAATATTGTTCATTATAACGAAGCAGCTGAGATAATGCTGTTTTCTAATTTCCCTTTCTCAGTCAGAAATTAAATAAAAAGTCATGTCTAAATTACAATACTGGATTGAGATCAGATGAGGGCCCCATGCAGAGAGCTCATGATCTATCCTTCCCACATTTCACAGCCATTAAAAAAGATTATCGCCGGTTTTCCCCTCCCTTTTCTTTGAGGCCATTTACATTTGTTCTGAACTCTCACTGTGTTTTATTCGAATCTCTTAAAAGTGCCAGTGCACATAATAAGTCAATCACAAACTTAAATTAAGAAAAAAAACAAAACAGGCACCCGGGCAAAGTAGGGTTCTGAACTCCAAGAGCAGCTACCTAGCAAGTCCCTAACTTGGCTGTTAACCCTCACCTCCCTGGCCCCGCACTGTGGCCCACTGCCCGCCTGGCAGAGTCTGCTGGGAGAGTGAGGGCCGAGAGGGCTCCCTCCATGCAAAACTGGCCTGCCTTTCTGCAGCCCTCCCTTGCAGCTGAAATGCCCCTTGGACCAAATGAAAATGCTGGACCAGCTGGTAAAGTGTATTTAAAAAAATGCTAATGAGCCTTTACTATTAAATGTAATCGAGCACTTGTTTGACTATTCAATGTGAGGAAGAGAAGAACATTGGAACATCCTGTCAGTCGTAATACAAGTTGTTGGTATTCCCAGAATGTTGCACAAAATGTTGGAGCTGAAAATCGTTACTTTTGATGGAATTTGTTACCCACCATCATTATGAATCATTTTTACTGCGTGCAAGTGGCTTCGAATCAATCACTCAGATAGTATGAATGAGCACCTACTATGTACAAGGCACCGTGCAGGGCTGAACACGGGATGATGTATTCCAGAGTCCTGTGATCAGGGATCCTGAGACACTAACTGCACATGCATGCTCACTCTTCAGCCGAGACAAGAGCACATTTTGATTTTAAAAAGCAGCGCAAATTACTATAAGTTCAGGACACAGATCAGGCCTGAGCACAGATTCTAGAAGTTCAAGGAAGGCGGGTCTCTGTGGGACACATTAGTCAGACAGGGCTTGGTGGAGGAGAAGGGCTTGATCTGGGCTTTGCCGATAGGTAAGGTTTAATGATGAGAACAGAAGATGAGAAAACACTCCGGAAAGGAACAAAGTGTGAGCAAAGGCCTGGGGATGAGATGCACAGGACATTTAAGAAGGCAACAAGCAGAGCAGGGCTCGGGGCAGACACCGTGTTTGGGCATGGTCTCTGGTGGCCATAAGCAACCTCCTCAGAAGACCACTCAAGGCAGGAAGGGTTTGACAGCATATGCTATGGTTCCCACGGATGGTGAGCAGGGCAAGTGGCATCTGCCCCCCTCCTGCTCTTCAGAGCTGCAGTGAGAATGACCTAGGAGAGACTTGCCACCTGGACACCTACTCCAGCAGCCGGCCACAAGCCCACTGGCCGCCATCATAGAGATACAGAATCTGATGAGCTGCTAGAGCAAGTCAGGCACCAAGGGGCATCGGGTGCAGCCCAAAAGGCCGCAACCAGAGGAGAAAAGGGGCAAGAGGCTGGGTGGGTTTAAATGGCAAGCATAGTGGCAATGCCCCTAGATTGAACTCAGAGATGTCATATACTTTTGTCTGGTTGCAGCGTCATCCAAGCCAACCGCAGAGTGATGCTGCAACACCACATCCACATTCTATGAGCCAGAATGCCATCATTCTTCTAACTCCTTGACATGAATGAGTCCAATTGAACTTGAAACCCATCCGCATCATCACAAAAACTTTCAACACTACATTTGTCAATGAAAGAAAAGGAAGCCTGTTAAATACTTTACATATAATTTCAACTGTTATGAATCTTTAATGGTTATAAAAAATGGCTTTAAATTTTTTATCACTCACTTGTGCATACAAAGTTTCTTATCAAGAGTGACTATCAAGAATTTGTAGAGATCATCAGCAAAACAGCCTTGATCAGGCATGGTGCGTAGTCATTTCAACCATAAGCCCTGATATAAAACAGTTACATTCGTGGAAGGAAGCAAAGTCAAGTTTCTCATTAAAACTGGGAAAATGGTTTATCCTAATTCAACATATATTGTCTGTCCTTATATATTTTATTTTTGATATTGTAGAATATACAGAAAATGGAATGACTTTTTTTCCCTCAGCCCCAAAATAGAACCCCAAATTCCCTATAGTTAATATTCTTGTTTTTGTGTGTGTCATGACCTTAAAAGGTTGGGAAACGCTGCTCTAAGGTATTTTGCTTGATCTTCACAGACTTTGGGTGGTATATGAGTCTGACCATCAGCTAAGTGTCCCTTTGCCATTTAATTTTGACCCTAAGTCTTCCCCAGACCCAGCAGAAGGGTCTACGGGGCCCAAAGATGGAACCTTGTCACCCTGAGGAGGTTCCCCCTTGGAGTTATTCAGCTGATACCTCCTACCGTGGGTGCTGCCTGGAACTGAAGCCCTACTGGTCCCAAGACGTTGTCTAGTGAAGGAGGGAGAGGTGGGGGGACGGGCGGGGGTTGCAGCTCCCCAAATAACAAAGACATGCTTGCTGCTTACCCAATCCAACTCTCCCTCTGCAGTTCTTCTAGGCTCTCTTCTGCACCTCTTGATTTTAAATAACTTCCTGAACTATAAATGCAAAGAGTTCCAAATGAAAACTGATTGATAGCCTCGTATAATTATATAATAAAAACGCACTGATACGCATATACATTATGTGTGGGCTCATATGTCTATATGCATCTGCATCTATTCCAGAGGGAGGAATATGCAATAACGTCTTCTGAAACAAATTGTCAAGGTGTCAATAAGGAATCTCATAATGAATGTGTGGGTGTGATCTGGGGTAATTTCATTGCAATTATGTTGCTCAGGCTGATTTCCCAAGACAGGTCTTAAAGGCACAAGTCCCATTCCCAAGCGGCATGCCGGGTGTTTTGATTCCTATGGCATCCTCAAAGCATCACATTTCCAGACCAAAATGCCTTCCCTCAAGCAGACCAGACCAAGCTGAAGAAATTGGGTAGCTAGCCAGAGTGTCAAGAGCTTCAGGTCCCAGCTATAAGCTTTTAAAAACCTGGGGGAATTTTTGTGTCTGACCCCCAACAATATTAACAACTGTTCATGGCTGAGAAAGAACAATAGCACTATCCCACCAGAGAAGTTGGAAGTCCCAACGACGAGTACTAACTATATCAAGCACTGTCCAAAAATGCTGGGGGATGAGGAAGAGCAAAGATGGGGAATGGGCAGGCATAGGCTGGGGAATATATGTGGCCCATGGCCCCAGGGAATTCCCAGCCTATCCAAAGGGATAGATGCAGGAACAAATACTGATAATTCAAATGGAATGTAACAGAGGTCTAACCATGAGAACCCAGGGTGGAGGTGAGAGGTAAGAAAGACTTTGTAGGACTGGTATCATCTAAGTTGGGCCTTGAAAGTAGGACAAAAAGTGCAATCAATATCTAAGACATTGGTTTTGCATAGTGCTCTATGCTGTGTACAGAGGAGACTCTTCCTCAACAGAATTTTGTGAAATGAAGCCTAAACTGCATTCAGGAATCTTCTCATCCGGGACAGGACTCTCCAGTCGCCCATCGCTGAGACCAGACAATGGAACTAGCTGTCAGGAAGTCCATGTGTGGTCCAGGAAGTTGTGAGAATGCCGACCCCTGGCCACAGGACTGTCTGGGCTGTCTGTGGCAGCCATGGTCCAAGAGCTCTAAGACTCAGACTAGAAGAAGAAAAGAAGGGGGAGAGGGCTGGCTGCTCAGTAGACTTCCATGAGAGATGGGGCAAGGGCAGAAATCATTTTCTCTGCCTTTGTGACATTTAAATCTAGACTAGCGCACTCACACCAGAATCCCGTGAGATTTTGCTGATGTCTCCTCACCCCTCATCCCTGCAACGTCCTCGGTACCTCCCCTCACCCCATGCACTCTTGCTCCTAAGTCCTGTCAACTGGGCTTTTGTAACATCTCTTGACTCTCAATCATGTCCTGACTGACCTCTCACCCCTTCAATCCATCCATTTCCCGGCTACCAGCCTGATTTTTCAAAAATACTTAAAACTTCCCTTAACTTAACCTTCCAATGCTCCCCTTGCCCCCCAGACAAGTCTTAAACTCTGAGGCATTTCCAACAAGATCTTCATGTTGTCACACATTCTTGCCTTTCCAGATCTATCCCTTCCTTGAACCACCAAACTCCAGAGTCATGCCAAATTCCCCATAGTTCCTCCAGTGCTCTCCATTTCCTCTCAGTCCTAGACCTTGAACATGCTGATCTCTCTCTCCCTCCTCTGAAATGTCCCTTTCTCCCTTCTCTATAACAGGATTAACTCATAGAAACTTTGGAAACCTATACTCAGGCTCTCCCTCTGGAATTCACCGTCTGGGTTAGACACCCCACCTCCATGCTCCAGAGCACTTTGTGTGTGTTGGAGAAACAATCAACTGTCTCTTTCCTAGTCCATCGTGCTCCTGAGCTGTGAGTAACTTGGTGGTAGGGACTGTGCCTGTTACTTGTGCAAACCTAGCACACAACACCCAGCACAGTTCCTGGCAGATAGCATGTGCTCAATAAATACGGAGGCAGGGAGAGAGAGAGGGTTATTTGGATGGATGGGTGGATGGATGGATGGATGGATGGATGGATGGATAGGTATTTGGAAAGATAGATGGATGAATGTGTTGATAGAGCTTAAAGCAACCTGATCAATAATAAAATGAGGTTCCTCCTTCCTGTCTATACCCCACCAACTAGGTCATCCTCTAAAACAGTATATCAGATCTCCCAAATACCCCCAGGACTAGAGAAGTAAGCAGAAAATTATGGAAGCTACACAATTGCATGGGAATGTTCACAGGAGAAGCTTAGATCAAAGCAAAAGATCCTGGGTGTAGGTCTTCCAGGGAAAGTAGAATATCCAATGCCAATGGAAAGGAAGCTGGTCACCATATTCCAGAAGGCATCCATCCAATTGTTAAGACCTTTTAAAAAGGAAGTCAGTCCAGGCTTTTTTTTTCAGGGTTTCTTTTAGGTTTTGTCAAGTCAGGCAAGTGGGAAGAATTGTATAAATTCCACTCCTCTTTTTGGGACAGACTCTCGACAGCAAATAAGTGAGAATCAGCCAGGTCATTCACCATCATACTGGTTACATTCTTAGAATAAAGCTCTGGAAGCAGAATCACACATTTGTAAAGTATGGACATTTTTAAGATTTAATAAAAATTGCCAACTTCAAGGGCGTCTGGGTGGCTCAGTTGGTTAAGCGACTGCCTTCGGCTCAGGTCATGATCCCGGAGTCCTGGGATCGAGTCCCACACCGGGCTCCCAGCTCAGCGAGGAGCCTGCTTCTGCCTCTGACCCTCTCCCCTCTCATGCTGTTTCTCTCTCTCTCTCTTGCTCTCTAATAAATAGATAAATAAAACCTTTTAAAAAAAAATTGCCAACGTCGTCTCCAGAAAAGCTGTAGCCACGTGCAGTCCCACTGTGTATCTGTTTCACTATGCTCCTACTAACATTGGAGAATCCATTTTTAAGTCTTCCCCAATTTAATAAGCAAAACTTAGAATCACATTGTTTATCTCTTTGATAGCCAGTAAATTTGACTTTTTTCATAAGTAAGGGCTGTTCTGTAAATTTCCTGTTACTTTTCTTTGCTTGCTTCTTTGTAAGGCCTATTTTAATATACTAGTATGATTAATCTTTCACTGTATGTTGCAAATATTTTTTCTATCTCTTAAGAAATGTGACTTCCCCTCCCTCCACACTGGAAGTGAATTAATCAATCATCACTAAAAATGTAGTTCACAGTCCTGTGCCAGATGCCCTGGGTGTGCAGAGATGTGTAAAGCATGTCACCTGCCCTCAGGAAGCTTGCAATCTAGTTAATCTAGCAAGAAAAATTAGTCACAAACACATCCATGAAGCATTAACAACAATACAAGTCTTTAGGTAAAGAGAGGATTTGCAATGACCTTGAGGCCTGGGTTGGTTCTCTAGGGACAGAAGGAGGAGTCAGGGCATCCCAGGCAGGGGGAAAGGAGTGAGTAAGGGCACAGAGGTGGGAAAGTGAAGAGCCAGTGTGAGGTAAGGTCAGCCAGAGAGGGCCAGGCTTTCCCACAACGTTGCCTTATAGAGGCTATTTCCCTCCCCTGGCTAGGCCAAGCAGGAGCCTTTGTCTCTGAGCCATTCAGATGTGTGCACCGGCTGGGTATGTTCCACTCTTTTATGATGGGTGTTGTTTGTCGGGATTGATTAGCCTTTCTGTGTGGGAGCCATCTGCTGTCTGTCAGGCTCCTTGTCTCACCAGCATGTTGATTTCTATAAATTATTATGGCATTGGGAGTCGGCTGGTAGTGTGATGCTGTGAATCCCACACATCCGAATCAGAACTGGATTGAAAGCCATTTAATGCTGTTCCCCTACTGCCTTTTCTTTTGGTCAATAGCATCTCAAGTGAACCATGATGGGAATCATCTTGGGCTGCCCAGTATATTCTGTACCATCTCCCTTCTTCTGGCCGTAGGACTGAGCAATTGGTACTGGCCTGGCCACCACAGTACCCCATCTCCCTGGACACAGAGATGCGTCTAGGGTGAACCTGTGACTCAAGCAGGCCTGTGGGTGAGAGGAGATGTCTTTCCACTGGGGTTGCAAAAATGGGGGATGAATATTTGGAGCTATTAGTGGTCATCTTTGTTGGTGAGTGGAAATGCTGAGCAGAGAGAGGCAAAGATGAGACACCGTGTTCTAGAGGTATTGAGCCCTTGGTTCCCACATCTCTTGCCCTCAATTCTAGGAGCTTTATCAATTTCTCCGCAGCAACAAGCATCTTTACATTTCTCCCTGCTTCAGTTAATATGAGTTGAGTTTTTGTCACCTATAATACAGAGATTCCTGAATATACAGTATCACGATCAATCTAGTTGCCCAAACCAGGTATATAGTAGTCATCCTCAAATCTTTTTCTTTCACCCCAAAATCTCATCAATCACCAAATTCTCTTGATGCTACCTCTAAAACATCCTTTCAGTTACTCCACTGTTCTCTATAATTATCTCTCATCTGGTTCACACAATAGCTTCCTAACTGGTCTCCTTGGAGCTTGTCCCCCTTGAAACTCAACTTCCACAATGCTACCAAGTTGGTCTTTCTAGAATCCAGCATGGCTTCAAAAACTTCAGAAGACATCAGCAAGACTAATCCAAGTCTTTTACCATAGGATACAAGCCTGTCTCCATCTGGCCCATCCTACCTCTTCAGTCCCAACTCCGAATGTACCCCACCTCTCACCAATCCCATGCCTCCATGCCTTTGCAAACATTCTTCCCCATGACCTTCACAACCTTGTTCACCTGGTTTCTCCTCTCGCCCTCCACGTTTCAGCTCACACTGCACTTCTTCAGTGTACCCCTGACAACAGGAGCATAGCATTCTTCTGGGAATTCAGGGTCCTTCGGTGTTGGGGTTAAGGACAGGAAAATGACAGCACAGCAGTTAAGAGCATGGGCTCTGAGTCAACAGACCTCAGTGTGAGTTCTGGCTCTCACCCTTGCTAGCCATGGGGACTTGAAAAGGCACCTAATTCTGAGGCTCACTTTTCAAGTGGGAGACATAAATAAGGGTGGGCATAAAGATTAAATGAGAAAACTGGGCAAATTTCTTAGGTAGAACATAGCAAGTACTCAGTAAGTGACAGCTCTAACTGATTAAATGACAGGCCTTTCATCTATCTTACCCCAAACCCCAACATGAACTCCTTAGGGGCAGGGATGAAGTACTGCATCTTATTCTGCTCTGATCCATGACACCTAGCACTCTGTCTGGCACACAGTAGGCATGCAATGAATATTTATTTGATGATTTCTCATCTCTTTTCATCTACTGTTTTACTAGGGGCAAGGGGGCAGGAGAAGAGGGCACTGCTATGACTCTCCAATCACTACTGGGACTCTTGATGGCTCAAAACTGATTAATGAGAAGGTCTCCCTAGGAAATAATTCAGAAGTGACAATCAGTAGATCAACCAGACCGATGGGGGATACAAATACCGGTTCCCTAATATAGCAAATACAATTGGTTGTCTATCCAAAATTCCTTTCGCCATTCTTCTTTGCTAACTAAACTCTTATTCTGATCCATTTCAATTCTTAAGGAAAATGCTATTCTCAATTCGTAAGTGAGTCCTTAAAAAAAATCTAAGCCAGTCATCATAATGCTATTCTCCTTGCTGGAGCTTGTGCTTTTTGTTTTTTGGGGTTTTTTAAAGAGGAACTTGAGTTTTATTACATTGCCAGGCAAAGGAGGCTGCAGCAGGCTCATGCCTTCAAAACTACAGACCTGCCCAGCATAAAAGGATGAAGGGTTTTATAGGAAAATATAGGATATGGGCAGTTTCACTAGGATCCTGGTACATGCTGCCAGCCACATTCCTCATGTCTTCAAGGTGTTCTCATGACTAATGCTGGCACTGGCCATCTGAGTCTCCTGGCTATGTATGTACACACTGAAGTCAGTGATAAGTCAGTATTGATAGGGAGTTCTTGGAACAAAGGATTCTACAGAAAAACAAGTGAAGGGGAGAAGGTGTGTGGAAAGGAGGAGGAAGTCCTCCATGGAGTTTCTAGGAAAGTTTTCTTTGTTTTTAAGAAGAGACATGGGAAGAGACAGTTCCTTTTCTTCTACCCCATATTGTTCCATCTGTAAAAGATGCCTTGAACAGGAACACTGCTATCTGGTAACAATGAAGGAAGCCCACGAGAATGGCAAGGCAGAAAAATGAAAAGAACCTGGGTTTTTTCTTTTTTAAGATCTTACTTATTTATTTGTCAGAGAGAGAGACAGCGAGAGAGGGAACACAAGCAGGGGGAGTGGGAGAGGGAGAAGCAGGCTTCCCGCTGAGCAGGGAGCACGATGCGGGGCTCAATCCCAGGACCCTGGGATCATGACCTGAGCCGAAGGCAGACGCTTAATGACTGAGCCACCCAGGTGTCCCCAGAACCTGGGTTCTTAATGGCACTGTCAAGCCGTAGAATTAGCCAGCCCAGGAACAGCCCTACCTCAGAACTCCTCTCTTGATTAAATACAACTTTATCTCACTGTCTCAATCAGTTAAATCAGAGTTTTCTATTATTTGAAGCCAAAATATCTTCTCAGATTCACCTAACTTTAAAGGCTTTCTCCCATCATGCCCCTGCTTATTCCCTTCTTGAAGGTCACATAATAGTCTTACTTCCCCATGTCCCTTTTTACATACACTGCTCTCTCTTCTTGAAGAGTATAATACATCTCTCACTCCTTTGTCTCCTGGCTAACTTTTACTTTCCTTCTGAAGCTGGATTCACCCTCCCTGGGGGTTGGATATCTGAATACAGCATGGTTCCTCATAAAAGGATTCCATGGTTCCTCAAAGGACAACTTAGGTAAACCCTTTGTTTCCTCCTCTGAACCCCACTAGCACGATGTGCACATGTTAAGTCACATTTAATTATAACCAGTGATCTTGTTCTTCTCTTCAACTACAGGAGAGCCCCTTGAAGGTAAGGACTACATCTTATTCCCCAGTATCCCTCGAACCTGGCACAGTGCCGAGACTGGAACATAATAAAGACTCAATAAATGATGAATGAATGGAGAGACACATGGATGATGGACAGTCTCTACTACTGACAGGCTTCCAAACTTGCCAGGGAAACCAGAATAATATGAACAAACTGTAGAATGACAAAAATGATGGCACGTTGTGTGATGCACAGGCTTCTAACAATCTTAAAAAGGCATAGTAACACAACTTTAAGGTATCACTGCATGATATTAAATTAATCGAAATAAATAAAACATATAAAATCCAGTTGGGTGGACTGTGGGGAAGGAGCATGCCTATCGACTGTTGGTAGCATTGCAAATTGGTTCAGTCTGTCTAGAGAGCAATAGGGCAAGATGTAACATAAGCTATAAAACTGAACATACCCTTTGACATAGTATTCCATTTTAGGGAGTATACCCTGAGGAAATAACCCAAACCAAAAAAAAAAGCAAATTTATATGAAAATATTTATAGCAATAGTATTGGAATCCAGAGAAAGACAGTAACAACTAAGCTCTAATGGGACAGTAAAGCTAGGCATATTATGGCATTACATTTTAGATCAAAGTGAAAACTGGCAATGTCCACATATATGAATGCATATAAAAAATTATGATAAGTGAAAATACAAAATAGCAACAAAGAACTGATTTAAATTATATAAAATTTTATTTAAAAAACATTTATATTGCAAAACATATTAAAGAGAAATAAAAAATTGTTTACTGATCATTAGGTTCCTCTATTTGCATGGAATTCAACCCCCTGGCATTCATGTATCTTACTCAGGTATCTACAGTACATGATGTTGTCAATATACCGAATCAAGCTGATGAGTTGTAGGATGAAGAGATGATTAAATATCTCTGTGGACTAAACTGTGACATGGAGATGGAAAGCTGAAGCAATAAAGTGTACTGCAATCCTTGCCAGGTGAAAGCAAAGTGTGTCTTCTTATCGGAACTGAATTTTTAAAAAGCGCCTGCCATCTAAGTAGCCATAGAGTGAGTATCACGGGCTTGGTATTCTCTCCAGCGAGGCAGCCATATCTGGAATGGCTGTAATTAGAGGCCGCTTCATCATGTTTCTAATAATCTACTGCCATTCTCCAAGATATAGCCATTTTCTACACTGGAAAAATAGGGGATTTAAATGGGGTTGTGATAGGAATTACCACACCTCCACCTTTTGAGTCTTTAATGGTTATAATGATTTCACCCAAGGATAGGGTATTATTATGGGTTTAAGTCTTGCGTTTGGCACTTCCTAAGAAACCCTTAATGGAATCAGTATAATAATTCTGCCTGGTATCAAATATATCTATTCCAACCTTACAGTCAGGAACTGAGAAAATAATACAGAATGGACTTGGGGATTCACTAGGCCAACTATGATGTCAAAATTTCATTTATCACCTAACTCCCATAAGATCTCCCAGCAGCCCCAGCAATTAGCTCAGAGCCCATGAAAAATCTAAAAATTATAGATGTCTCCTTTTCCATCAAACCACCATTACCTTGGTAAAAGGCTCTGGGTCTCTCTGAAGATAGCCAGGAGTGGAATTTACAGTATATACTTGTGGTATAATGGTAGGGTCCTTCCCCAGAGGTGTCTGGGCCCTGGGTCTATGGCTCAAGTTCAGGAATTGGGTGAAAAGCGGTGGTTCTCTATACTTGGTGACTCAAAAGAGGCTTTTGTCCCTTAGGTCCAGTGTTTGTTATTTGTTTGTTCTGATTACATGGACCAAGAAGGTTCTTAGAAATTATCCATCCATTTCAGTGCAAAAGACTTCATGGTCTTTTAACCATCCCAAAGGTAGCCATGGGTGCAGGCTGGTCCGATTAGCATACCAGCCTGCTGCCTGTTACACAACCTTGTGCATTGTTAGACACTGTTAGCTGTGCACCCAAGAGCCACCCTCCACATCTTCCTTGCCAACGGAAACAAAGTGTGTTGTGGTGCAATACTGTGCTCTACTAAAAGTTCTTACAGTACTAAATTTCCTTGCACTTACGTGGCAAGTATGTGACTTAGATTCTGACAAAGCAGACAGGTGTGTGTGAAAATTGGATTTGGAAGTGAGCTCAATGAAGAGAAGGTCAAATGCAGTGGAGCTGACATCTGGTAAGTACAAGGCAAAGACAGCCCGAGATTATACCAGTGCCAAAGGGCAGTGGTGTCGATAAAGCCGCCTCAGAACCCCAGGCTCTGCTATTTAGCCACATCCCTGCCCAGTGCAACCCGGGGGTACATAATATCCTTCTATAAAATCCCTTTCTGCTTAAGTCAGTCCACATGGATTCTGTTGCAATTAAAAACATTAAATAATACATGCACCACCTTGTCTCTGGAGGTTTTTAAAGTGTCACTCCTTGGTCTCTTCCCCTGGGGATTCTAGTATCCCCAAGGAAATCAAGGATCTCATTTCAGTTACAGCACTCTCAGAATAAAGATAAGAACCATTACGGCTCTCTTCAAAGATGTTGGTAATCATGGTCATTCTCAGTGATCTGGCAAAGGAAGTATTTTTTAGTCCCTGGTAGGAAATACAGTGAGTACAGTGTGCAAGCTGCATATGATAAATCCATGTCAACCTTATCTACTTAATTTTTTTTGGTCTTTACATTATATCACATTTTTCTGGCATCTTATTTTCATTCCTTATGTGCCATTATTGAGTACGGGTTTCAGTAAGTCATCTAAGAAAACAATTACAAGTCCCAGATGCTTGAGCTAACATGTTGAATCAAACATCTTTGATAAGTACATCCATATCCATAAAATCAGCCTGATCTAAAATTATGTTCCTCCAGAATAGAAAGCCATTTGAGATGCTGGTCATCAAAATGAATGACACTTGTCCTGTATAGTCACCAATATTGGTTCTCAAAGTTTTATCCAAGAAACTCTAGGGGGTTCTCAGGACACCTGTAGGAGCAAAAAAAAAAAAAAATTGCAAGCCTCTGGGCACCATATTCCACTTCAAAACTGTTAATTCATGGCCTCCTGTGTGTTGTTGATACCATTTGGGTGTGAAATGTTGGCACCTGCCTGGACAAGTGTTGATCTCCACCTGGGCTGCGGAAATGACCTGAAAGTCCAGAACATTCCATGGCCAGACCTACCATGGTCTGTACCAGTATAGGCTATCTGTGTGTCTCCCCTTTATGCTGTGTTCCCTTCTTTCTGTCTGGGGCCAGAAGCTCTAGAAAGAATGGGGTCTCTTTTTCTCAGACCCACCCCCAACATTACTGTTCAATAAAGGAGCCTCTTCGGTGCCCTCAGATCCCTCCATGCAGACACCTGTCTGCTTTCTCATGGGCCACCCCTGGTGCAGGACACTGTAGAGGTGGCAGGGCCTCAAGCCTCAGAGTTACCCCAATCCTAAAAAGAGGTGGCCAGGTGTCTGGAAGGATGATCAGTGGGCAGGAAGAGAATCATTTCCTTCTTTATCTGGAGGCAGAAGAAGTGGGATAAAGCAGAACCACTGGCGAATAGAAGAAAAGATAGATGAAGTAATGATACCAGTCACATACCTATAAAATATCACGTATCCTTCTTCCCAAGTGTATCCACATCTATTATTCCATCTATGGGCAGACTTGCCTAAGAATATTATTTCCATTTGTTGGGTGGGGAAAGTGGGACAGAAAGTAAGACCACGGGCTGACCTGAAGCCAGAACCAAGACCTCTGAGTCCTTCCCCAACACTTCTCCCCTGAGTCCCTCTGATTCCATTTCTCCTGCCCCTCCATTCCCCACACAGGTTCACACCGGGTCCAATCCTGGGAAAGATGCCATCAAACTTGGTTTCTGAGAGTGACTCTCCTTTGGGGAGAGGAGCCCTTCCCTTTCTTTCAGGGGGCTCCATTGATTCCTGAGAAGAAACTAGAGTCCATTGTCTCCCACTAGGAAACAGCTTCAAAGAGAAACAAACGCAGATTTTGGTGAGCTAGGAGGGCCCATGACTCTACTTCCAAGAGGGTTCTCTGCACCTAGGTTTGAATGAAGTGGGTATATAAAGACTTCACTGGTTCTGCATTAAAACCCAGTCAGGGATGACATCAATCTTCTGAAATCACTGGGGAGTGAGAAATGGGTTAAAAATCCCTAGGGAGTCCCACCCACAAAAGTTGGAGTCTTTAACTAAATCCTCTTCTATGAGGACATAATGCCACATCATTAAACTGGTCTGTGACGGGCATTTCCCCTGCAAACGCACCAGTCCTGCTTCATCTGCCTTCAATCTGCTGTGGACTCAGGCTCTGGCTTCTTAAGTGGGCTCAACTGTATTACAGGCTTCTGTGGTGATGTGGGACTGCAGCGAGCTCCATTTTATGTTCTTAAATATTCATAAGGAGCTTTGCAACATTAATATCTTAGATGGCTTACAAGAACACTTAAATACCGGGTCTTCACTCCCCTCCCTTCTCCCCAAAAGTCCCAGTCTGCTCTAATTTGTGTAATGCATTGAGCCATTTTAATAATTGTCCAGGGATTTATTTGGTGGTTCTGCTGCCCCATTGCAGAGGGTGTAATTACGACCCCAGCTTCTCTTATCATGCGCTAATCCGGCTTGTTTCACTAGTGGAGAAGCCAAGATTGGAAAGGGCAAATGCAGGACAGGGCTAATGCACAGGAATTAAGTTATGGCCTCAGCTTTCCCTCAACCAACCCGTTTTCCTCCAGCGTTGCTGCTGCTGGATATGGAATGAGCAGCATTCGTGGTGTCTAGAGGATGTTTTTAATTAAAGAGCGAGTTTTAACAAAAGGAGCAGATTCAAGAATGGGAGACCAGGGCTATCAATGAGTACCCAAACAATAAACTTTTGGCACACGCCACTCAGAGACAAGAGGCTCAGTGATGTGTCCTATCCTAAGGTGGCGTGAAACTCTGTTATCATGGTTTTGCATAAAAGCAAAACGGAGTAGACACAGCCAGTTATAATGGGGGAAGAGAGTGGACGGACGCTGAGTATCTTAGAGCTCACTGAAATTTTCTGGTATGGTTCAAACACCAGGAACTCAGGAGATAACGCCATGCAACTACTCTAAATCTGGACACTTCTAAAGGGATGCAGACACAGTGGGCTGCATGGGAGTGTGCACGGCATCATTTTACATAGGGTCAGTTAATCTTACATCACTGATATTGCCTGATCACCTCTTGCCTCCAGCCCTATAAGCTCAGGGTAAGAAAGATGAGAGGAGATGAGGTGGCAAGAGTAAAGACATGCAGAATCCATGTCAATGCACAGAAAAATCTGAGCAGCAGCATGCTGGGCCAGACCCATAAAGCTTAGAGGACTCCAATTCTGAATAATTCCAATAGGGAAATAAGCCAACACACATAAAAGAGTATTAAACCCCTTAGAGGTGAACATATAAGCACATGCAAATTAATACAAAGCTGATTAAGAATATCTATGCTCTAGGAATAAGCTTGTTGTCACCAACCACCATCATTTTGAGGCAACACTTCTACATTTCTAATTCAAGTTCGAATGTCTGAAGCTGGCAAAGTTGTGTGCTGGCCTAGAGCCATGGACCAAGCCTAAGCCCCATCCTTCTCATCCCTCTCTGCTCCCACCCCTTCCTTCCCACAAGGCCATTCTCTGGCTAGCAGTGCTTGCCCATAGAGGCAACCATGTGGACCCCATTTGATGTCTTGGGAAAGTGAAGTGTTATAATCCAGGTTCCTAGAGTTCTTTCCATGAAAGCACTAGTCAGAGAAGGCTTCATGGCAGAGATGAGAACTGAACCAGACAAAGCTGGGCTAGAAAGGAACATTCCAAAAAGTCAAGCAATGCTCTGGGACGACTAATTGGTTTGCCTGTTGGGGAAGATATTTACCAGGAAGGTGTAGGAAATTAGGCTGGAAAGAAAGACTGAGGCCAGAACATCATACTTAAATGATGGGGTAGCCAGCTTACAAAACCCAAACTGGTTTTCTGCAATTACCTGGTACCGTTGGTCCAAGAGCAATGAAGTAGTCCAAAAAATGACTAGTTTATCTGTCTTTGCTTCCACCACCTGCCTTCTATTTTCTTTCTGGGAGACATCATCTGAACAGTATGGAATAGTCACCCCACTCGATCTTAAACTGTTCAGCCACCCATACTTGAGCATAAGAAGGTCTCTCTACCTGAAGCATGAATTATCATGCATTACTTTTACTCACTCACATTCTTCCCTGTAAGCTCCTAAAGGCACAGCAAGATACCTGCATTTAGAGGAGAAAGCAATATCTCCTCTCCCACCACACCCCACCTCCATAGGACGATCCTGCCCCCCCTCCCACACACACACAGGTGTATTAGCCTCTCACCAGGCTTGCTGACAGAATGAAATCTTCCAGGACATTGGGTCTTCTAGACCAGAACTGAGAACAGCGTGGGAACAGATCCTACTCAAGAAGTCTAGTGAAGGCCATGTGGTGTTAAAAGCCAGAAGTCCTACTTACCATTCCCTTCATGATCTTAAACAAACAGTTTCCCACCCTAGGCCTCAGTTTCCCCACCTACAAAATGAAGGGGTGAGTCCTAACGATCTCCAAGCTACCTTTGTGATCTCAGACCTCATGCATCTCTTTTTGCAACAAAACACTTTGTTGTAACATGGTCTTAGCTGGTGGACAAAGTCCCCACACAGACTACAAAGATGGCTTCATAACCAAGGGCCCGTTGACATTTAATTAATAACAGCATTATTCTCTCTCTAGTTCACGTAAGATTCTGAAATAGAAGGGATGGTCAACTGCTCCCCAAACCGGCTCCCACAGGCTCCTTGATATCCAAGCACCAGGATCACAGACTTCTCTTGTCAGAACATGATTTACAGCACTCAGAAGAGATACATAAATTTCCATAAACATCCGCAAATGCCCCAGACATCAGATTCCATGAGCGTGGGGGTGGGGTTAGGTAGAGAGCAGATCCCTGGGATTGTGGGTGATGAGGCAGCTCCCTGCGCTGGGCAGCGCGACAGCTTCCCTAACTTCAGGGCATTAAGCTAAATTTGACTAATCGTGAGCGGTTCTTCCTCTGCTGAGCACCTGAGCACTAATTACATGCCTGGTTAATTCAGTAATGTATACACATTGCTGCGCAAACCCAGCTCTCTCCTTTCCTCCACTTCACGAGATTAATGGGGGAAGAAGAAGGTTGTTACAAACCTGTTTGTGTGGTTGTTCTTTATACCTCCCGCGACGATGACCAAAAGTGATCTGAACCCCCTTCTCCAACATTGCTCAGGCACATGCATGGGCATCATTTAGCACGTGGCCCCTCTCCTCCGACAGCCAAGCACCTGGGGCACAGTCAACGGGGGGATGGTGAGCTTGGGAGGGAGACTGGGGCAAAGGTGCCATTCTCAGCAGAACTTCTACCATAAATTCCCCCATGGTGTCCTGATATCACACATTTATTAGCAACTGTTTCCAGATGGCCATCATGGTGTGCTGGTTTCCAGGATCACTGCAAGCTTTTCTGTGCCCCTGCTCCACAACCCCCAGATGCTTCTTGGTTCTGTCCTGTGAGGATTGAACTAGGCATGCATTCCAGGGTCACAGCTGCCCCTCAGTGTAGGAGCCTGAAATTCCAAGTTCTCTGGGGCCCAAAGCAGGGCAGAGACTCAAGAAACAAAAGGGTGGAGGGTGCAGGAAAGAGGTTTGCCAAGTGGAACAGGGAAGAAATCAGGGGTCTCCTAGACACTAAGACAACTTAACCCTGCCACCCTTGCTGCCAACATCAGGACAGAACAGGAGAGATGGCCCCTTCTGTCTCACACACCACTGGCCGCCCTTCTGTGCTCTTTTCCCCAACAAAACTTGCCTTGGTGTTTATAGCCTTGTTCCATTTTTTTTTTTAATGCTTGTAGAGGGATGGGGAGCAAATCCTGTCATTTAGCCCAGGCCTGGCCCCCCAGAAATACCCCCAGCATCTTCCCTCCCTCCCGCTCAGGAACGACCCTCAATTCTGGCCTCCTTAGGTATGATCTGCTCACTCCAGGCCTGGCTAGACATCCATGAAATGGAAGGAACCTCAGCAGCAGGCTGTCTGCTGTTCAGCATGCTGCCTGTGTTCAGTTCAATAACCATTTGGGGAGCATCAACCTTGGGGGATGCCATTTACTGAGCATGCCAGGGATGCCAAGGTGAAAAAGACAGGCTCTTGCTTTCAGAGAGCTCTCGGTCAAGCAGGGAGTGGAACAAACTTCCCACTGTGTCCACTGATCATGTACATCCAGGCACATGGCTCCGTGGGGGTGAAGAGAAGAAACCATTAACCGCTGAAGAGAGGGATGCTCAGGAACACTTCTCCAGCAGAGAGGAGATTGGAAGGAAGAAGTGTGATAGACCGACAGAGCAGAAATGGAGCAGCAGGAAGGACCAAGGAACAGCATGTGCAAATGCATGGAGATTGGAAAGTGGCCAAGGCAATTTGGGGGTGACTTTTCTCCTACATCACCCCTCCTTTCCTCTCCTCCTCTCTCACACCTCTCTTCCCCTTCCTTCACTAGTTCCCAGGAAAGCCTCCCCAGAAGCCCATGGCCAGTGCAAACCCTCAGCGGACGCTGAAGGTCACACAGCAGCCCTGTCCACACCTCGGCATAAAAAGACAGACAGCCTGTGGCTTCTCCACTTCTTTGTCTGTCCCTCCCTCTCAGGACCACTTATCACCTACTTTGGACCAGTAAGCCAGTGACCTGCAGGGCAGATTTACATCTTAAAAGAAAAAGAATGTGATGCTTAATAAAATGATGGTGGAATGTCAGGGCATCAAGAACAAGCCCTCCTGAGAGCTATTTTGGAGGGTAGGCACACCTTCATTGTCCTTCAAATAATAGGGAGGCTGGACCAACTTGGGTGTAGTGAGTTGGGCAGACATCTTTAAGAGCATCACATTACATCAAAAGATCTCAAGGCCTTTTAAGAGCAAATTCCTCTCAAGATGAAGCATGGGAGCTCTGGGATCCAGTGTCTCTTGCCTTCAGAGTCCACTGGCCATTTGGTCATGAGGCAGCAACTATGAGAAGGCAGAGCTGAGTTCCTGATTGAGTTAAGTCAGGAGCCAGGCTGGTCCCCGTGCCCTCCTGGTGTCAAAGGGGGATTGGAATTCACGTTGTCTCCGGGCCATTTGTCCCATCCCATTGCCTCCATACCCCTCTCCCCAAACCTTTAGTACCTCTCAGTTTTAAAAAGGGACCCTGGAAAATGTCCTTCAGCCCCCACTGTGGAATCAGCCAGGGATGTGGGGGGTCCCCATTTGTTGACAAGCTATGGCTTGAGCCCCAGAACAGACCAGCAGTGAGGTCACATCCCCACCATCTGCACCCTCCCCCAAGCTCCCTGGCCCCAGCCAGGCTGGCTGATGAACAGTGCTGGCCAGGCCCATCTCCACTTCCCAGAAAAGGGGAAGCTCTCCACACAAACCACATACATGGGGTTCCACCACTGTTCCCATTGATAACCAAGAGCTTTGGCAACTGCGCGGCCTCTAAAAACAAGGCAAGTCATCCCAGAGATGCCTTGATTACATCACGGGCTGTAGCCCAGCCAAGCTTTTACCCTGGCCCACAGGAGAACTGGGTCTGCAGCCGGCCCCGGCTGCCACTGGGCGGCCCCACGGCCACCCAGCCATAGATCACATCTGTAAGCCCATGGAGTTCATTATCTCCCTAATGCGGCTTCTTTTGCAGATCATTAGAAAGAAACTTGACCTGACCTGTGAACTCTGAAATTGATTGTTGCCTTGAAACGGTCAACAGCCCATTTTCTAATCGATGCGTGGAATAATTTTATACATATTTAAATTATATATTAACTTTAATGCTTGTTAAATTTATCTACCACTTTCCTCCTGTGCTTCTTTTATATTCACTCAAACTCAGGAGGGTATATTTACCATTGGGTGGGAGGAAAGGAGGTTGGGGGGTGGGGAATCTAGGCTAAGACCAAGTGAAGGAGGGAAGAGAAGTCCCAGGGCTGAGTCAGAGGCCATGGAGGACTAGGTGGGGTGTAAGGAGGAAAGTGTGTTTGTGTCTGGGAAGAAATATGTGAGGGTGTGGGTGTGTATGTGTGAAAGCGTGTATGTGTGTGTGTGTACTTATGACAGAGTGATGTGTGTGTGTGAAATTCTGTGTGTATCTGAGAAATACACGTGGATGTGAGTGTGTCTAAGAGTACGTGTGTACAGAGTGATGTGTGAGGGTGTGTATGTGTGCCAGAGTGCATCTGTAGGTGGAAATACATATGTGTGTCTGTGGGTGTGTATGAGAGAGAGTATGTGTGTAGGTAGGAGAGAGTAATATGCATGAGAATGTGTGTAAGTGTGTAAGAGTATGTGTGTATCTGGAAAATATATGTGTGAATATGTGTGTATTTTCTCTTCTATGCACTCTCCCCCAATTTGTCAAGTGGTCTAGACACCTTGCCTAACCCCTAATGCCGAGAATTAGAAAGAATTTTTCCTCCTTAATATACATTAAGGAGCTATTGATACAGGGGGTTTGCCCTGAAAAGGGCAAACGCAGACCATTATGGTTATCCTCAATGTGGCTTGAAAATTTTAGTACAGAGAGGGGTCCCCAAAATGATAAACTATCTGGAAAGAAGGCCAGAACTGCTAATGGTCTTGAAAGCAGAGGTTAACCTAGTGTTCATCAAGCCTGAGACCTCGTGGATCAATGAAGCCCTTGAAATTGAAGAAAGCACCAGTGTCCGTGTGCACGTGTGTGTGTGCGTGTGTGTGCGTGCGTCTGTGTGTGTCCAGGAAGAGACTTGTCACATTGACTAGACGTTCAAAAAGATTATGACTATGGAAGAAAGCGGACTGCAGATCAGATGATACATTATATTTTTACGGCCAAGTATTGCTTTCTCCATCCCCCCTGCATCTGGCACTTTCAGACACAGCCCCGGTACCCCTGGCCTTGTTTCTCTCTGGGGCAAGACTCACCATGGGTCTCTAGCCTTAAGCCAAGAACAACTGCTTGAGGGCCACTCACACGCAGAGCAGAGCAACAAACAGACGGCCTCCAAGTTCAGAGCCCAAATCAGTATGCTTGTACTGTCCTTCCTGATCCCAACCTTCCAGAGTTTGGACACTCCCAAGATTTATATTCTCTGCCTGCCCCTGTGGATGAGGTGAAAACAGATAAGCAAACTTTCTAAAAACAATCTTTAAAATATTCATACCCTTCATCTCTGTTATTTTGCCTCTAAGACTCTATCCTAAAGAAATAGTCAAACTGCAAACAAAGGTTTGTGCACAGAGATGTCCCTCGGAGTACTAACGCTGGAGCAAATGACCGGAAACAACCTACCAGCCCAGCACCAGGGAACAGCCAAATCACTGCAGAGCATTCATATGAAGGATTGCTCTCCAGCAAGTAAAAGGCATATTTACACATACGAACCATATAACTAAATTAACTACCAATAATTTTAATTGCCCATCCCCTATGTTTAAAAACTTAAAAGTAGGTTTAATAGAGGTTGTAATGACATGGGAAAATGCCTACAATACAATTCTACAGTAAAACCACAATATGGTGGGTTTTCAAAATTTGTTCAATGCATACAGAAAACAACTGAAGGAAAAAAACCCAAAATCATAATAATGATTTTCTGAGATGGAGAGATTCTTCTGGCCTTTCCATATATTTTTGTACTTTCTAAGTTTGTTATTAGCATGCATTAATTTAATTTTTTTAAAAGCTAAGTTAAAAATCTCTGCTTTCCAATCCATCCACCGCAAGAGTCATCCTTAACTCCAGACTCCAAACTCACAGACTCCAAATTTCTATGTTTCCCTCCTTCTTGGGAGCACTGCAGCTAAACTGGAATGCCCCCACCAAAATTTGCATTCCCCCTTAGTGGTCCTCTAAATAAAATCAGAACAGTACTTACCTCTTCAATTCCTTCACACTTCCACTTTCTTCATGAACTCCCAGAATCCTTTCTTGGGCAATCTGTTTTAACTTATTTCCCTTTCCCTGGTTATTCACAACAGCCTGATCCCTCATTTACACATAAATGCCCAATTTAGGTGTGAGAATACAACCCGGGGTGCCTCTGTGAAAGCAAGAGGGGGGTGGGCAGGGAAGGGAAAAAGGAAGTGGGTGAGAAAGAAGACCAGCTTTGCTGTGTAGGTTGCTACCTACTTCCCGGGGAAGATCAAGGTCATCTAGTGTGAACTGCCTTGACTTCTTCCCTCTGCCTCAGAGACTCGGCATCATTATCATCCATCCTTTCAGCCCCTGGCCTGTCTCAAAAGAAGACGTATTTTCTGACTTTGCCAAGGTGCACCTCTCCACCTGGACTATTGATCCCATGCCTTCCCATCTCTTCCAGACCATTACTAGATCAATCATCCCCAGCTCTCCAGGGTCTGTGATCTCCCCTCCCTAGTGGCTTATCCTCCTTCTGCAGGGTCAGACCGCACAGATTGGAATCCCTCCCCTACCACTTACTAGGCAGGCCACTTTTCTTCTTGGTGCCTCAATTTGCATGCCTGAAAGTTGGAATAATAATAGTACCTGCTTCGTACTGTTTTGGAATGAAACGAGATGCTCCCCTATAAACCACTTAGAATAGAGATGTCCCGTATTAAATGGTAGCTGCTGCTCTCGTTCTTGCTATCGTCCTCAAGCATGCTCAGTGGGGGCTCCTGTTTGGGGAAATGCCTTTCCCAGCACCCTTCTCCCTCATTCTAATACCCTGAATCACTCCTTCGTGTCCAGGGAAAATCTCTCACTGCCCAGAATTTCTCTGCTTCTATCAGATCTCAGTACCTTGCCATCTGGATGCCCCCCCCCCGCTAAGAAAAGTGCTGTCACTGTCACTGCCACTCGCACCCCCAAACCCCCAGGACTTCCCTCAGCCTTCATGCTCCTCAACCCCCATCATGATTCAAACCCCTCACTTCTCCAAACTTTGGTCTCCTTGGCTTCCTATCAGTGCCCAACCTTTGATTCCGTGTCCCCCCCCCGACACACGCCCTTCTGTTCCCCTTCCTCTACTAGCAACTCCTTGTCTGTTTGCTCCTTAGACGGAAGCTCATCCCCCAAGATTCTGAAGCGGGTCCCTCCTCCTCCCACTCAGTCCCTTTTTCCCCAGTGACCCTGTTAGCCCAACTGTGGTACACTCGTCCTCTCATAAGCTCTTCCCTGGTAAAATCAGATAATATTGTCAATCCTGGAGGGCTGTGGGGAGTCCTGTGGTCAATTATTAGTTTCCCTTTCTTCCTCCCGCCCCCGTCTTGGTCTCAGTTTCTTTATCTGTGAGATGGGGGCAGCAGCATCAAGGATTTATAAGCTCCTTTGGGAGACTCCTTTGAAAAGATTTGGCCCCAGCCCTCTGCCTTACTTAGGAAGTGACTCCTGATGAGCTTTTACAGGTCAATAAATAATATTCCTTTTCCCAGACAGATGATTCAGAAGCGCTGAGCCCACGGGAGAGGAAATCAGCCACATCCCTGCCAGACTGGAAGATGCAGCTTTGGATCTGTGGCAGTCACAGCTTGCCAACATTTCATTCCAGAAGTCCCACCTCCCCTCCTTCCTGAGAGGCCAGCGTCCCCTCCCCAGCATGTAGCAGGCTCCGTTCCCTATTTCTGTTCCCGGGGACAAAAGTTCTTTGAGAACATGAGAGAGTCCTGAAGTTTTCCAGCTGGACAGGGGAGATAACGGAGTTTGGGTTGAAATGGGCCTCCTGAATCCCTTGCCTAATTTCCTTGCCGCTGCACCAGGAAAGCCACACGGGTGGTAGTGAGTAATGCCTACTGCTCATGCAACACCCCCGGAAGGGTGAACCACCCAGGGACTGACGGTGCCCCATCAGATCAGCCAGATACCCTGTGGGACCCCAGTCTAGAAGCCCAGGGTAATAGTAGTTCATATTTATGGGGCACTGTTCAAGATGCTTTGTATGTATGAGCTCATTTAATATTCACAATAGTCTTACAGGTAATCACAGGTAATAGGTAATAGTCTTAAAGGTAGTTAAATTATCAACCCCATTTTGGGGATGAGGGTACTAAGACACAGAGAGGTTACTAGTCCCTGATCACACTTAAAACAAGTGCAGAGGCTGGGTACAAAGTCAGGCAGTCCCAATTCCAGAGCCCATGCCTTCACCACTCCGCTCTCCTGCCTCTTCCACGGTCACGGGATCTGCCACTCCAACAGAAGTGGCCTAGGACACTTGGAGGCTCCACCTCCACACATCAGATGCCCACTGTAATGGTTAACTTTATATCAACTTGACCGAGCCATCAGGTGCTCAGACATTTGGTCAAACGTTATTCTGGGTGCATCTGCAAGGGTGTTTCCGGGTAAGATCAGCATTTGAATCAGTGGACTGAGTAAAGCAGATTGCCCTCCCCAACATGGGTGGACCTCATCCGATCATTTGAAGACCTGAACAGAACAAAAAGGCTGAGAAAGAGGCAACTCTTCCTGGCTTACTGCCTGAGCTAGAACACTGGTTTTCTTCAGGCCTTTGAACTCAGGTTGAACCATCGGCACTTCTTGGGTCCCAAGCCTGCCAGCTTTCAGACTAGAACTGAAAACACCTTTGGCTCCCTTGGTCCTCAGGCCTTCGGGCTCAGACTTGGAACTACATCAAGAGCTCTTTGGGGACCCCAGCTTGCCCACTGCACATCTTGGGATTTGTCAGCCTCGATAATCACATGAAACAATTTCTGATAATAAATCTCCTTCTATAATATTTGTACATCTTGTTGCTTCTTTCTCTGGAGAATCCAGACTAACACACCCACATAAGCTCACATTTCCTAGTTTAGTTTTATCCATCTGGTGACCCCAGGACGAGGGTCCAGCCATAGCCGCCCTGGTACTGAGCACTGGAGCGTCAGGGCAGGTCAGCAATGGCCACTGGCCACAGAAGGAAAGGAGAAGTAGAGAAGGCCACCAAGAAGAGGGGCCTGGGGGACAAGACGGAAGAAGGCAGTGGGGTTGGCAGTTGGGAACAAGAGAGCATGCACCTAGTCCGACAAGCCAGAGGAATCCTCGTAGCGAGAAGGAAAGAGTAGATGAGAGGAGTCCCCCATCCCGTACTGCCTCCACACAGGATGTCACTCCTACCTGGGCCTAGTGTGCGCCCAGCTCTTGCCTCTTGACTCCCTTGATGGAACATGAAATCTCCGGGGAGAAGCCTGGCTTCATCTCCCATCCCTAGCACCTGGCACAGTAGGTGCCCCACAGTAGTGGAATTGGGGGGGGGGGTCTATCATTCTGAAGCCAGATGAGAAAGTCACTCTGCTTATTGTGTGATGCAGTTCTGCTTGAAGAATGAAGGAAAAGCCACAGAAGGTGAATGAGGACAAGAGGTGGGAAATGGTTCCAGAGACCAGCAGCCAGAATCCTCGCTCAAGAGAGTGGGACATCATGGGGGGAACCGTGTTCTGGAACCACACTGCCGGATCCAGATTCCAACAACATCTCTGACTAGCTGTGTGGCCTCAGGCAAATTTCTTGACCTCTCTGTTCCTCAGTTTGTCTCCTCCTCTGCAAAATGAGGTTGATAATTGCACTCACCTCGGAGAGTTGTCAGGAGAATTAACGAATTAATGCAAGTGAAGTGCTTAGGACCCTACCTGGCACAGAGCAAGCTCTAAATATGCTTGATCATCAGCATCACCACCACCAATCATCATTTTGCACATGTGGCCCAGCAAGGTGCCTCCAATTCATTTTGTAACTAATCTGAGCTATAGGAGTCCTTTTTGAGGTTTGACCTTGGGGACTCAACCTTTTATAGATGTCACAGATCTGTGACCTTCAAAGGAGAGACTAGACCCAAATGAGGACTGTAACACAATGTGTTTCCAGAAATCGGTGATGTCCCAAAATAAAGCCCCATGGATCAAGGACCTGAGAAGAGAGATAACTAAGTCACCAAAAACATTCAGCTTCATTCAAGGTGGTGGGAGAGGATTATTTGTTTTCGCAAATATTAAACTTTCCAATTTTCTTACAACAGTGGTGGCTTCATCAGAAAGCTGGAATTGGATGCCCAGATTATTATGAGACAGGCTGTGGCTTAATCTTCTCGATGTTTTTATATTTGAGAATAAAGAGGCATTTGGCACTTATCTAAAATTACAACAGCGGAGAAGGGGAAAAGCCCTCGCAGGTACATGGCTGTGATCTGCATATTTACGTGCTTTTGAGTTCATTATGGAATCACAGAATCAAGGCATCTCACAGCTACGAGGAGCCTGAGCACCCCTCTCTTCCAACCCCTTCCTCTGACAGCTGGGGAAACTGAGGCCCAGAGGGAGGATGTTAATTACTCAGCATCACTCAGATAGTTAGTGACAGGCTAACCATGCTTTCTGTGTAGAAAGCTCTGAAATGAAACTTTCGGGCAGGGAGAAGGTCCACTTCTTATTTTAACAAGATGCCTTCCACCTTCCCTGTCTGGTCAGGAATAGGCCCTAAGCCTTCACTCTGAGCCTGTCCATAATCTGGCTCTGTCCGACCTCACCATCCCACACTGGCCGTCGTGGCCAGTCTCCCTGAGACCTGCATGACTCCCACGCTCCCGACTCCCCCACTGTCAGCAATGTCTTCCTTCGCCCACCATGCTGATTCCTCCTTTCCTGTGAAGCCAAGTGGGAGGCCACTTCTTTGAGGTTTTTCTTGTGACCACCATGGCCACAGGAGCACTATCAGCCCCTGGAACTCCCAGAGCAAGTTCAATGTGTGCAGCCTCAAGGCTGAGAGGCGTGTGAGGAGGAGTTCAGGGGAGTCCAACCGCCCCAGCCTCCGTCCCGGCTCTGCCTCCTGACTTCAGGCCAATTCTTTCCTTCTTCCAGCCTCCAGTCGCTCTGCTGTAAAGATACTTAGCTTGTACAGTTGTTCTGAAATTAAATAAACTATAGCATAGTGGGTACTCAGGTAATGGAAACATATTTTAAGGTACATGATTTAGTTTACCCATATATAGATACACCCTTTTGTCCCATAGTTGGTTCCCAACTAGATTGAAAGGAAACACAGTTAAACGCCATGGAAGCAGGAATTGTGTCCCTTTTATTACCTAAACTACCCCCAGTGCCTCACACAATGCCTGGCATATAGTAGGCACTCGGTAAATCTTTGCTGAATAGATGAACAAACTTTCCTTTCATTCCCTAAGGAGTTTAGGTCCACAATAATCAAGGTAAGCCTTGTATGTGTGTAGTGATGTATGCTTTTCAAAGCATTTTCACGTGGAAAAATCTGTTCGATATTCAGACAACCCTGAGTTGGAGGAAGATCAGGTATTACCTGTCCCCACTTCACAGGTGAGGATGC
Organism: Callorhinus ursinus; assembly: GCF_003265705.2. NCBI lineage: Eukaryota > Metazoa > Chordata > Mammalia > Carnivora > Otariidae > Callorhinus > Callorhinus ursinus. Next base: position 25,997,667 of record NW_027397073.1, read on the forward strand.
TGAGGCACAGGCTACACCAATTTCACAAATCCAGATGGAGTCTGCTCTCAGTCTGCCCCATCCAGTCAGTGCTCGTGGTAGGTCTGATTAATTTGGATTCTGATTTTGATCAACTTTGGTGAAGCATTTGATGACTGTGTAGAGCGTCCCAGCTTCCAGAAGAAAGACATCTCTGAGAGTGGTGGCCAGATAAAGGGATGCCTAGGCAAGCAAGCTGGGGCATTGGCAGGGAAGTGAATTAGAGAAACTCTTCCTTCAGCAAGACAAATTTGTGCAGGGAAACCATGCTTGGCTGGGGAAGCCAATTGGAAAAGAATGATAGAGGGCCGGCTCCTGAGGTTCATCAAAGTCATTTGTTGCAGGTAAGCTCATTTTTCACAGGCCAAGGGGATATTTACCTGGAGTACACCTTTAAGGAACAGCCGACAGATTGAACGGTACAATGCTTTATTATATTTCACACCCTGGTGATTCAATATGATGGAGGCAGAAGGAGGGGGGATGGTGCTCAGGAGGGAGAGCAAAGAAGAAAGGCAGAAGAAAGAGACATTAAAATGTCCAGCAAGGGGGTGTCCTCCTTCTCTAGTGCCTGGAGCAAACCTCAACTGCATTGGAAGGCACCAGAAGGTGCACAAACAGCCATGCCCCGTGGATGATGCTGACCAGAGACTGGGTATCTGACATAGGCTGACCTTATGCCTTCCTTCTAACCACTCCCTTATGTCCTGTGGGGCCAATTCACCCCTCCACCATTTTTAGAAGGGTTTTCACACAATTCTGGGAAACCTGAAGACCTGAGCTCTAGTCCTTGTTTCACCACGCTCTCAGCTGGGTGAGCTGAGACAGTATGTTTGACCTCTGGTCTCGTTTCATCATCTAGAAAAGAAAGAATTCCCTAATGGTCTAGGCTCCCTTCTAGCCCTTGTGTTCCGCCATTCCAAGTCAGCCCCAGAGATCTACCTTTATCCAAAAATAGCTGGCTTCTCTGCAGCCTTCCCTCCCATCCCTGTCACAACAGTCAGGCCCTGAGGACAGCAGAAAGCCAGCCTCAGCCTGGAGGCTGCCTCTGATCTGGGCACCAAAGGAAGGAATGGTTATCTCCTTGACAACCAGCATCCCTTCATGACTCTCAAGAATTCTCTCCTCCAGGATTCATCTCAACCCTCTGGGAAACTATATTTTTAGCCTCTTCCACCATTTACAAAGTTTCATAAGTTGGGTGTATATAGGTGTTTGTGCAACACAAGGATTGAGTTTCTGCTGTCCTCAAATCTTCAAAGCCTCTTATGGAGTCCCTCTGTTGGTTTTATCTTCTTACTCAAGATGTCACCATCAAGTGCCTCCTCTTATCTTTGCCCCCAGGAATCCCCCTAAGGGCCTTTTCCCTTTACTCATATCAGCCTGGCCCAGGTGTCAAGTAGAAGGTGCACTCCTTTGCCCTTGTCCGTTTCTCATCTTGCTGCCTGGAATGAACATCTGATAGCTGGATTTCTAGTGGCCATCTTGCAATGAAGCCACCTTGAGGATATAAGTCATGAGCTAAAGATGGTGGGCCAGAAATCAGAAAGGTATTGGCTCCTTGATGACTGGGAAACAGAGCCATCATACCAGCCTGACAATGCCACTTTTGGATTTCTCTCATAAACGCCCCCTCATTTACCCCACAGTCTCTTGGGTTTTCCATTGTGTGCAGCTAAGCCAAATTCTCAATGGAGGCAATAGCCTTGTCTAAGGGTCTCTCCACTACATTCGGCATTCTATACCATCAGGCTTTGCACCTAACAGGGAGCATGTGAATATTTGTGAAAGAAAGTAGGAAGGAGGGAGGAGTGGTTGATTTTCTTCTGGTTCCTTCTCCCTCCTCACCTGTTCAGTGGCCATGGGTGGAGGGCCTTGGGGGATGTTGGATGCTGAACAGGAGTGTTGGCTAGGATGGGCACTCACCAATATGTTGGGGGATGTGTTGGGCGGCTGTGTTTCCAAAGCTCTGATGAGGGCACCTGAGGCCATTTTGGTACAAAGGATTTCCTTTGTCTTTAAAGGCTAACTGGTATGAAATTGAGCATGCAGTGTGGCCGAGGCCCCTTTGTGATATCCTTCAAACTCTCCCCTTCCCCCTGATCTCTCCTCCATCGGTGTTATTTGGGACTGGAAACTTTTACCTTTGTGCTAGAGCATTGAGGAGACATATTGAGTAATAACCGTGAACTTGAAGCTAGGCTATCAGCAATTTGGCAGTCATTTAGTAAGGCTTGGAGACGGTAGGGCATATGACAAGCAGTTTGGATGAAAAAGAGGAACTCAGGCGCAAAGGGCCAGTTGGAGAAAAAGCCAAGGAGAACCAGACCACATAGGATTTGGGGGACCAGGGCAGCATGGGGACAGGAGGCCTGGAGAGTGAGGGATATGGCAATTCAACTCAGCCCAATAAACAGCCACTGAGCACCTCCTTCCACCAGGGAAATACTGTAGGGACCGAGGGGACCCTCCCCTGGAGGAACTCACAGTCTAGAGGAGGTCAAGGATGTTTATGCATATATGTAAAATATAATTTTGCATGTCCAAAAAGAAGAATAAATCAAGGCCTAGGAGAAGGAAAAATGAATTCTGCCTGAGGATAAGAAGGCTTCCCAGAGAAAGAGGCCTAGGGTTGGGCCAGGCAGGCCGAGGAGACCTCTGGCAAGCAAGGACAGGTGTGCTGGCAGGAGTGGGCAAAGGGAGCAGCGGGGCCACACAGGGATGTGCTAAGAGAGGAAGTCGCCTCTAACTTCAAAGTTGCGTCGATGAAATGATGAATGTTTTTTGGACACCAGCCTCCTCAGAGAATACCCACAGCTTTATTGTACGTACAGGAAATGGTTATTCTCCCTACACCCATAAAGATGGGCTTAGAGCCCTAACTCAGGTACATGGCATTTCCCGGGAGTGAGTCCAGCAGTGGAAAGAGTTTTGCTGAAACTCAGGTGGCCAGGGAGGTCAGCAGGCCAAGTGTGCAGGTGCACTCCTGACTGGCCCCAGATGCTACACCTGTGGGATCCAGCTTGCACCAAAATGTCCCTGGACATTCTAGAAACATAGCTAGATACCAAATGGTTTAATGACATTGGCATCTAGGCCAGTCCCTGGCCAAGAACCCCGAGGATGTCAGAACTACCACGTACTTTTCTTTAAGCATTGGGTAGCCCTGGGAGCCTTCTAGTACATGGCTCCTAAAGTGACACAGACATATTAGCCTCAATCCAGCCTCTTCGAGCTCACAGCACAGTTACAAAGGCAGGAAGCACATACAGGAAATAGCAAGAGAATACCCTCAGAGGGTAACAGAAAGGGAGTCAAAGGGAGCTAGGGTGCCATGGAATAGGTGAGCAGAGTTGTAGGCATGCTTCCTGAAAGAAGCAATTTGGGATCCTAAAGTGCTAGGAAAACGGGAACTCCTTCACTGATGGTTACGAGAGTCACCTACTACCATGTTAATGCTGCATAACACACCATCCCAAAAGTCAGTGGCTCAAAGCAATAATCATTCACTCTCACCCATGTTACGCCAGGGCATTGATCCAGTCTCAGTTTTGCTGGGATTAGCTCCAAGCTGCAGGTCAGGTCCAAGTGTGCATGCGACTTTTTATGGTCCTTGCAAGAAGGAGCAGGCAAGGTGGAGTGTGTTCTTCTCAGCAGAAGCACAAGAAGGCATGTTGATGTCATATCTGCTAACATCCCATTGGCCAAAGCAAGTGACATGGCCAAACCCTTCATCAAAGAGGTGAAGTACACACCATCTACTACGACACAGCCACGCCCAACTTCAACAGGGCAGGGCAGTGTGTGTGTGTGTGTGTGTGTGTGTGTGTGTGTGTGTGTGTGTGTAGGAGGCAGGGGTGGGTGGAAAGGAAGTGAATTGTTTTAAAAAATCTACTATAGTGATAGAGAAAAGAGGAAAGATATTCCATGTAGAGGGATTGTATAAACAAAGGCATGGAGGTGAGAATGAGTCTGGTGTGGGAGAACAGCCAGGAGGGCACGTGTGACCCAAATCAAAAGGGCAGATGCACAGGGAGAGATTGGAGATCCACCTGTCTCGGGCAACAAGGCTGGAAGCATGAGTGGCTGGCAAGCCAGCTAATGAACTCTTTCTTGGGCCCTTGCCTTGGAGAATCCTTTGGAGAATTGAGAAATTATGAACTGGAAGCAAGAAAGCTCACTCCTGTAGGAACTGCTCCCTGTAAAAATATTACAACTCACCAAGCTCCCGCCTCCTCCTGAGGCGTTCCAGGGTGGGCCCAGCCCTGGGCTCTCACCTTTGTCTGAGCACATGTGTGTGGGCAGCATGTGCACATGGGCAGCACCACTCCAGCACTCAGGAAGCGCTACATTGCCTGTCTTGACTTCCCAACTAGACTCTCAGCCACTGGTGCCCAGGATTATATTCTACACTTTTTTTTTTTTTCAATCTCTGAACAGCAGGAGCTCCATCACCACATGTGGAATGAATGGCTGAATAGTAGACGGTGCTAAGAGACTCAGGCAGCGCCATTTCTCAAATAAAAAACTGGGGAAACTAGGTCATCTGGACCGGCCACAATCAAGACAGTCCTATTAATAGGAAATGCAAACATTATTTAGGGACAGGAGCGTGAAATGGGAAAGGGGAAGGACACTTGAAGGTGGATGGAAACTCAGTCTTGTGTGAAAACCAAACTGGAGCAGAAATGAAATTGCCAGGGAGGTTGTCTTTTCCTGAAGAAATGTAGTCACAGGTAAAGGCCGCAGGGAAAGCTCCCATGGCAAATCAGCCCACCAGCCACCTCCTGCAGAGCCCAGAAGGGTGCTGCTAGCAACACACGTTCTTGAGAAGTGCTTGCGGCAAGCTTCGTGAGCCACACCAGGAGGGCTGTCCAGCAGATAGAATTTACCTGGCCTTACAATGGGGCTCTTCCCACTGGAATGAAAACCTTCCTCCTTGCCTCCTCCAGGAAGCCTTCGAGGATAAACAACACTGTAACACTGACTTAATCCCAGTAAAGCACATGAATTCCCCTATAATCAATTTATTATATTCTACTTAACTCGTGATTACAGAGTTTTAAAATTGTCTATTGTGTTTTGTATATTAATTATAGTAGAAGCCATGGCTTTTCTTTCCTGTGAACCCCTCCTCTGGGCTGGGCACTCTCCTAGCTCTTATAAAATTCCCTTCAACAGAAAGTGGAGTAAGTATGTGACATGCAACAAAGGCCACTCGTCTCCCTCCTCTAGAACAGGGATGAGAACAGCTTGTGTCTTCCGATGCTCTGTGTTTTCCCTCGATTCTCAGCAGATGTTCTTAGAATCCTGGCTTTTCTCACAGCTCCGTCAGGGTAGAGCAGTCACAGGGAGGGTCCCCGGAGGGCCCACAGGGAGGACCGTGCCGCCAGGTCATGGTAGGGCACCCAGAGGCTGGTGTCTCTTGCTGGTCTGCTCGCTATCATCACTCAGCCTTCCAAGGCCCTGTTTAAACACCATGTCCTCCAGGAAGTGGTCCCTAGCCCCCAGTCCTTTGCCGATGCCTCCAGAATGCCACGCAGAGCCGGCTCTATGCTGTGGAGGGTTTGGGAGATCAGGTCCTGATGGGCCTCCTCCTGGGAACCTGGCCTGGTCCTCTACACAGGCGGCAGTCTCCATGTGAACTGACGCCCCTCCCCAGAAAGGGCCCTGGGCGTGGCCATCGCGGGGTCTGTATCCACCCACAATCCAGGTGAGGGAGGTCCTAGGGCTGACCTGGCCCTGCCGTTTGAGTGAGCGGGAAGATGGGGATGTCAGCTATGTCTCCAGACGTTGCCAAATGTCCCTGGGGAGAGGGACATAACTGCCCCTAGTGAGACCATTGTTGTACATCATGCTCTAAAGCACAATGCCCCTGTCGGTTGACAGCTGGTTGGTGGGTTGAGTTTTTTGACAAATGAACTCATTTGGAGGTTGAGGAAGTCAGAGGCCAGTGGAGGCCAAGATGTCAGGGGTTCTGATGGGGAAGAAGCTGCCAATGGCCTTCCTTTATTCCAGTGCCCTTGAGGCTCTGCCTCTTTTTGGAAAGTTGAGTCTGAGACCATGAATTGTTCCACCGCGGATTAGTGAGAAGGGGCTGGAACTGAGCCCACCCCACCCAGAAATCTTCACCCCATGAGCACAGAGCTTCCCGCTATTCCTCCGGGAGAAGTGGTTATACACGCTCACGCTCAGACACACACACTCTCCCACCCCTACACTCAGACTCACCCATTCTCATTCCCTCCCACACACGCTCATCCCCTGCCCTTTGCCTGGACGTGGAGTCAGGGGTTGCTGTCAAACAACATCGTTCGTTGCTATCATACTTCGGGCTTTGCAAAGGATTCTCATAGCTAGTATTTTCGAACCTTCCATGTAGATTGTTGTGAGCCCCTCTCTGAAGTAGGCAAACAGCTACTGTCATCACCGGTTGAAGAAACCAAAGCCCAGAAAGATGAGCAGCTCATTTCAGGCAGAAAACACACATGGTCAGCCGACAGCAGCACCTGGACCAAACCTCCCACAGTGTGCGGCGGCGGCCAGTGGAAGGTGACCCAGCACCTCCCCGCAATGGCATCAAGGTTGAGAAAGCCTGATGCACAGTCAACCAGCAGTCAGGAAGCCAGGCTTTTAGCCTCCTGCCTTGCCCCATGTTGCTGTGGGACAGAGGCCAAGTGACCTCACTCCTCTGGGGTTTGGATGCCAGGACGTCTGGGCTCTCTTGTGGCCCTAGTGTGGGGACAGCCTTGGCTCCCCCGACTTGTCATGAGAGCTGCTACTGCACCCCAGCTCCAGCCATGCCCTCTGACCTCAGGCACCCCGCCCTCTGCACGAGTCAAACGGACCCAGCAAGCCAGAGACCTCGCCAAGACCTTCCATTCGGAACCAGGGACAAACGACCTCTCTCTGGAGGCCAAGCTGCGACATGTGATTGCAGGAGCAGTGGTGGCCGTGTTTCAGTTGATTAGAGGACGAAGGCCGTCCGAGAGACAAAAGCCAACCTGCAGAGAGGGCAAGTGGAGGCCCGGACTTCTGGAGTTCCGGCCCCAGCAATCCTGGAGGCCCAGTCACCCCCTGGCCGCCCTGACATTTGGGGACGGGAGACAACTAATTTCCCTTTGACCTGTCCTAGTCTAAACTAGGTTTCCATCACTTGCAACCAACACGCTACTGCCTAACCTCCAAGTGCTTGCCCTTCTCGGCCTCCCGAGCAGCTAGCAGTCATGAGACCCAGTCTGGACCACGAGACATAAGCAGACACCTGCTGGGGACATCTTTTTCTTCCTACCTTGGAGGGTTGGTGCTCTGGCCGAGAGCCACCGAATGATTCTAGCCACTGCTCTATTTCTTATTTGGGGGAAACAAAACGAAACTCTCTTCATTTAAGACGCAGTCATGGGGTTTCTGCTTCACTCGGCCACACGTACCCCCATTATGCCGGTAAGAGTCTCCTCTAGCAGGAGGGTGAGGGGCCCGGTGGTTGTTCACGCAGGACCCTTCAACCGTGCACTGCCTCCCACCTCTGTCAGCCCCTCCCCTGCTTGCCACGATCCTGACCTCAAAGTTGGTGATGGGAGAACAACGTGGCCATGGTACCACCTGACGTGGGGGAGAGCCTGGCTGGCCGCAGGCCTCAGGCCAAGGGGGGCTGGTGAAGGGAAGTGTCACGGCATAACCCTGACAAGTGGGTAATCCTCGTAAGTCAGAGAAGAAAGTAACGAGTGTGATTAATGATCCCAGGATACTTGAGGCCTGGGACCAGGACGGAGCCAGGGAGCACACGGAATATTCCTACCTGGTAAGCAGGGTCTGAGGGCTCTGAGACCAGAAATCACCCGGAAGGGCCCAGTGCCTCTTCTGACTGGTTCTCTTGCCGCAGTCAGGGCCAAATGTGCAGGCCAGGCTGGTCCCCGTGGGCCTTGCAGGCAGCCTGAGGAAGAGACGTGCAGGAGACATGTCCTAGGCATGTCCAGTCATGAAATTTAGTTCCTGCTGATCTACAAACCCAGGGTCTGTCAGAAAGCATTTTCACAAACCTTCACCAAATGGTAAAGCTGGAAATCACCTTAGAGATTGTCTAGGTCAACCTCTCACCCAAAAATAAAGAGACTGGGGTCCAGAGAGGGAAAGAATCTGGGCCCGAGGCACCCAGCACAAGGATGACAGAACCACACCAGGACTCTGCATCTCCTGGCCCCTTCCTTTGGCTATTTGTCACCGCAAACCCCTCCCTCTTGTTTCTGGAATTATCTCTTGGGTCCAAAAACTTGTGCTAGAATAGTAATGGGCCTCCTAGTCAAGGGAGAATGTGGAAATGTATCAGTTATCTACCACTGTGTAATAAATTAACCCACAACTTAGTGGTTCAAAATGACCAGCACTTACTATCTTAAGCATTCTGTGGATCAGGACTCAGACCTGCTGAGCTGGCGGTTCCTGGCACAGGGTCTCTCCTGAGTCTGCAGTCAAGATGGAGACTAAAGCCAGGGGCAGGGACAGCAGTAGGGAAGAGAGTGTTCCCAGCACGGAGAGGACAAGGAACAGCAGAGACCCCAGTGACTCTGGGATTGAAGAGTTGAGCGAGGCTGACATGAAGCATGTGGCGGGGGGCGGGGGGAGGTTGGCCAGAGAAGCTTCAGTCTCCATGCACACTTCTTTCCAGAAGCCTTCCCCAACCCTGCAAAACTCTCAGCCAGCTCCCTGACTCCCTGAGTGTGTCCATACGGCATGATTATAATTGTCTCTTAGCTTCTCTCTTACTCTGACATACTATAAGCGCAACAATATAAAATAATAATCAATAATAACAGCATAATAGTAACAGCTAACAATTACTGAGTTCTTACCAAATAAGTGCCAGGCCCTGCACTAAGCAATTGGCATGAGTTGAGGGATAACATTTTGAGAAAATAAGTGGCTTTTACTTTTCCCCATTTGTCTCTCTTGCCCCTGGGTATCTCCAGTCTGGAAAACCAGGAGGACAGAACCAACTTAGAACAAAGAAGTCAATGGAGCTGCTGAATGGTTTTTTAACTCACTGAAGGAATACTAGTCTTGAAAATATTTTATTTTAAGGTATTAGAAACTTAATCAAGACAGTAGGCTTTTTAGGCCAAAAGCCTGACTTGGGGTCTGAACTCTCCAAGGGGCTGGAGGACTTGATTCCCAAAGGTCACACAAGGAACTCAGTAGGGGGTTAGGGTTAAGAACACAGCTCATGGCAGTTCTCAGCCACAGGGAGAAAGCTGAGCAGCAGGCAGAGGGAGGAAATGGGGAGCCTGACAACGGCTTGAAGTCCCTGAGAAGGAGCGCAGCACCCCAACAGGCACTGAATGTGGGGAGCAGGCTGGATGGTAGAGACCACGGGAGGCTGAGCTCCCTGGCATCCTGCAGTGTGGCGCAAGAGCCGTTGAGCCTGTGTGCACCTCACCTGGTACCTTATGTGCAGGTAACAAAGGCTGGGGGGTATCTGGGCTGCTGGGCCTCAGGGCACACCACAGCAGTGCGTGTTGGGGGAGGGGTTTATACACCCACGTGTGCTAAGCTCCACCAGACCAGTGTGGAAGGCCGAGGGAAGGCCAGGGGACCCAAAGTGATGAGGGAGACACAGCTCAGCCTGCCTGGGCCTTATGACCACAGGACACAGGGGTCCACGGTCCTTGTAGCAGGTGCTGTCTGCGATCCCAAGATTCCATGAGACAGACCACAGTTCCGCCAAGGACGAGGCCAGAGGACCTGTTCAGACCTGCCCCTCTCCCAGTGTCAGGACAAACCGCACGCACACGCGCACGCACGCACGCGCACACGCACGCGCACGCACATACACACTGCCACCACTTTCCCACTCAGGGAAAAGGGAAGGGAAAGGAGAAAGGGAAGAATCATGAAGCTACTAGTTTTTATCCCAAAGTGACTACATTTTAAAACCAGGAGAGACTACCTTAAGTGGGCAGAATTAAATTTCTGCCCCCATACTGATAGAGCATTCACAGATCAGGTTATATTTGGCAAAATGAAGTTAGTTTTGCCTATCTTGCTACCCACCCCCCATCTGTACCCCCAGCAGACCGCATCCCCCTCCCTGTAAGGCAGCCTCGAATTCTCCCGCTGCCCTCTCACTGTGCCTCTGCCTCAGGCCACCTCCTCCAGCCCCCCTGCCCTCCTTCTCTGGTTGGGCCTACTTCCTCCCCAGCCTGCATCCTCCGCTCATACCTCCCTGGCACCTGCAAGCGAGCAGAATGGTGGAGAACATTCTGGACAAAGAGGGAGAAGCCGTGTTCCAGATGGTTCCAGCTCTGATGGGCCATGAGACCACAGGAAGGTGAACACACCTCTCAGCCTTGGTCTCTTTATTCTAAAAATGAGGGTATTGGCAATGAAAGACTCACACAGTTGCTGTGAGGCTCGCGTGGAATAGGAGAGGTACCAGAGCTAACCGTCTCAAAAGCTCACCACATGAGAGCCAGATACTGTTTTAAGCATCTTCTGTAAATTGGCTCGTTCTATCCATTTCACAGATGGGGCAACTGAGGCCCAGGGAGTGTTCAGTGTCTTGTCTCAGGCCACACAACATCAGTGATCTGGCTGGAACTTATCCTGTCAGCTGTGGGCACTGACCCACCAGCCCCTCTCCAGGGAGCTCAGGTCTCCTGTCTTCTCACACCCTGGAGATTCTGCTCACCTCCAACAGCAGCCCCCATCCCTCCCAGTGGTTTGGTAGTGGTAAATCAGCACCTTGTATTTTCTACCCCCAGGGAAGCACACCCAGTAGAGCTCAATGGTGTAGATGATGTCCCCTGACTCCTCAAATACACCTGCCCAGGGCTGTCGACAGGGTAGGACACTGACCCATCTCGACCGAAGCTGGCCTAACACAGGAGCTGGGCCCCTGAGGCCCCCCTGCGTGTGCCGGGGTAAACCCTTTGGCTGTTGGGTTGTGAGGAGATGGGGAATGAAGAAGTCTCAGGTAGAAGAGGGACTAGAGCTATAGACAGGGCACTCCAGGGGTTTGGGAAACTCCCATGGTCTGAATGTTTGTGCTCCCCCCGACCAAAATTCACCCCAAGATGAATGGTATTAGGAAGTCAGGCCTTTGGGAGACGATCAGGTCATGAGAGTGGAGCCCTTCTGAATGGGATTAGTGTCCCGATGAAAGGTGTTCCAGAGCCATCCCTCACCCCTTCCACGATGTGAAGGTAGAGCAAAAAGGTACCAGCTATGATCCAAAAAAAGGCCCTCACCCAACCTGCTCCTTTTACCAACCCCATCAGTCCTCCCCAACTGGGCCACCCGGGAGAAAAGGTGATTAAAATGTAGATGGTTATCTCTCCCTTAGTTGTCAGCTCTCCTCTGTCTTCAGCTGCCGCCCTGTCTCACCCAAGACCTCCCAGACCAAAATGTAATTACCCAGCAGTGAGGCCAGCCTCAGAGGGTACAGTCCAGCCCTGGACTCACCCTTCCTTGGCTGGATCCCAGACATCCAGGACCTACCCTCCCCCCAGGGGTGTGCCAGAAAATGACTCCTGGGACCTGACAGAGAGCATTTGCTGATGGTGGTGTGAATATGGCCGACTTCAGACTACCAGTGGTTAAACAACCGGCTCATAAAATTCTTGAATATTTAACAATCAGTTCTTGTGAGCTGGTATGAGCCAGTTCCAGGACACTCCCACCCAACCTGCTCAGAGGTCTTCACGCCTGGATGGTGCAGCAGGAAGCTTCCAGGACAGAACACCTTTCCCACCACTGGGTCAGGGCAGGATGCACCCTCCTTACTCCCTCCAACCACCTTGAGGCCAGGACACCCTGAAGTTAACACAACTGAGAATCTTTATTCCCTTTTCCTTATACCCAGAGATGGAAAGAACAAGCTACCACCAATAGTAGATGATAGAGATATTTCAAATATAGATGTGTAGAGACACGGGTATGGGTATATAGCTATGAACACAGATCCACAGATACAGATACAGCTTTCCTCTGTGTCTCATATATTTTGAAACTTGGAGTAAAAAATGGGTCTATAATAAAAATTATAATTATTATCATATGAGATGAAAGACAATATAGTCCTGGTAGAAGCATCTAGTTCATACTCCCCAACTGTGAGCATGCTTATGCTGGAATCAGCATCTGCACAAAGAGTACGTGGTTTTCGCTCCGTTTCGGGGGCTCCCTTTCCCCAGACCCATTAGCAGGCAGCGAGCGCTCAAGCGGCCGCTGACATGTACAAACGCTTGCCGGTGGGCCAACCGTTTGTTTGCTTTTCAGCAGTGTGAAGGTTGAGTTGAGTCATTTTGCACCCAATTACTTTGCAGTAAATTTGCCGGATGGTTCTTGTCCTGTGGTATTGATCCAGCATCTCACCTTGAGCTTGTTTATTGACACATCAAATTCAGAAGTCAGGTCCGCTCAATTGACCACTTCCCAATTAGGGCATTTATATGATGTCACCGAGGCTCCTTGTCATGTTCCGACGAGAACCATTTGTCCCCCCAACCACCACCGCCACCCAATCACCTGCAACCAAGCTGCCATTTTTCTCTGACCTTTCCAGAGACAGATGGTAGTCCATAAAATACATCATTAGCAACGTGTCATTTTGTCTTGCTGCCGTTTCTTCACGTGAAAGGTGCTTCGTTCAACAAAAGATTTTGCAGCCCGGTTCTCCCCAGAGAGAGGCTCACAACTGCTTCTTTGCTGGAACAGCGGATGATGAAAACAAATGCTTCCTTTCTTATTGGAGGGATGCCCTTGGCCCTATTGGGAAAGGAGGTACTTGGACAGTGACACAGAGCAGACGACCAGGAAGTGGAGAGTTGAGGTGATGGCAGAAGTGTCAAGAACACAACCAGATGCCACCAAGACAGCAAGCGCCCAGGGATGTGGTGATTCACTCCCACCCAGTCAGCCTCCTCGGTGAGGTTTCCTCTGACGATTTCACACTATTGTCTCTTAACCTGCCTGTGTGTGCGGTGGGGGTGGGGATGATGGAGAAAGGCAGTGTCATGACCCATGCACTCTTAGTACTGAACTCAAGGTCAGGAGGTTCTGGCCCTTCACACAGCAAGGTGGCATTATTCCCCCATTTCAGGGGCAAGTTCACAAGTGGAGGGGCAGTGGGGGTGAATGCAGTTCCTCCATTTCCTGATATAAGGCTAGAAAGAGCTAGATGGTGGGCTCCAGGAAGGCAAGCACCAAGACTAGAGTTTTGCTAACCATTGCATCCCGGAGTCACTCCTATCCCCAAGAAGGCCCTCCCAAAAGTGCTTGTTGAATAGTGGCTGAGAGAGGAGCAACTCAGTATAGAAGTTCATATTACATTTGAAGCAGAAACACTAAATATATATCCTTACCACCAGCATCAGGAATTTGCATGGATTTTTGGAGGCCATTCACATAATATGGATGAGAAGTATGACGGTCTGAGATACTGAGCCGGGACTGGGGCCCTGGTCTCTGGACTCCAGGTAGAGCTACGTTACGTTTGGGGTCATATGAGTGTAGTACAAGACAGAGCCTCCTCAGCTTTTTCAAGTCAAGGCAGACAGAACATGAGATGATTTGTGAAGCACGCTGAGGTAAATGGAGCGGGTGGGCAGTCCTTGAGGCCAGAGGTATGCTATCTGGGGATCCCGGCTGCCCAGGGGGCTGAAGCGATCAATAGCTCAGCAACCCGTAACCAATTCAAGGCACTCAGACGAGGAAGTCTGGTGTGTGATTGGAAATGCGGCAATGGGGACGATTAAATCCACCCCAGTCATTCACTGTGGCCATGCAAGGGTGAACAATGGTCAGAGCCGTCCCTAGGGTGAGTCCCCTGCCCTTCCACTGGCCACTCCCATGCCTCTCTGTGCCCTCACAAGAAGCCACCGAATCTTGGGTTAGAACAGGGTCTGAAGAGGCTATTCATACCGCATTAGGTCCTGAAAATCAGCCCCCCCTCCCTTAATCTTAAAGACCTACAGCAATATCCTCCACAGCCAAGTACTCAGACAAATCCCTGAATGTGGAGGCCCGTTGTTTGTCTTAGTTTCAACTCTCTTACTGAAATTAGAGTCTGATGCAACTTGGGACAACTCTCACCCTCAGCAGGATGGATAAATGGATGAGCAGGGCCTTTACTGACCATAGGCAACCAGGAATTATGGGGAGGAGATAAGATTTTAACGTAGAGTTGCCAGCCCCTCACTAGAAAGACCATTTTGGTATGAGACACTTCTAATTCAGCACAAGTTTGTTTTTTTTCTTTTAGCATGCTTGTTAAAAGAGGCACATTAAAAAAAAGATAGGGCATGATACCTGTCCACAAGGGGCTTAGATTTACTTAGGAAGATGAGGAACCTCCAGGAAGCAGAAAAGAACAATACAGAAACAAACAATATAATGTATCAGTGTATCTCAGAGGATGGTGCAGATAGTAATTACCATCAGTTGTCAGTACAGATGAGGATGAACTGGACTATGGAGGAGGTGTTGTGGAGGCAAGACTTAATGGATATTAAGGATCGGGTTAGTTCCGCTTCATCTTTGTGCCTGGGAAAGACCTGAAATTGGATGGCCAACGTCTGCTAAGAATGTGGACAAGTAGTCATGCTCTGGGCAGTTCTTCAAACTACAAGGTGTGACTCATTAGTGATGACGAGATCAGTTTAATAGGTTATTACCAGAATGTTTTTAAATGAAAGAGGATGAAACAGCAGAATGGAATGGAATGGAATGGAATGGAATGGAATGGAATAGAATAGAATAGAATAGAATAGAATAGAACAGAACAGAACAGAACAGAACAGAATAGAATAGAATAGAATAGAATAGAATAGAATAGAATAGAATAGAACAGAACTATAGCACATTGTATCTGCTGTGTAGTGAGGAAGACCACCCATAATATAACACCTTGGTTTCACATGCATATGGAGCCTAGGGAGGGTGAAGTGTACTGGGTCCCAATGTAAAAGGCATTTCTCTCTGTGAATCATAGTCAAAATAATCTGAAAATGACAGCTGTGGGACATCATTATTTTCCTTTATCTTTTTCTTTTACCAGAAGAGCTATCCATCTATCTGAATCCTTGGTCAGTCCAATGCAACTCAATCCAACCAATTTCTTATTGGGCACTTATGTGCCAAGCCTGTGAAGAATACGAAGCAGTCAGACCCTGTGCTTGCCCCATGCATGACATTAAGGAACTAGTCCAGATTCAGCACTCAACACTCACTGTGTGCCATGCACTGTGTCATGTGCTGGGAATATATCCTTGAATAGAAGAGCCACAAGTCAGTGTCCAGGGATGCAGGGTCTAGTGGGGAGACCAGCAAGTGAGCAGGTATGCTGGCCTAGGTGGGGTGTGCAGGGCTAGGAAAATGGCTAGTGATGTGGCCTGAGGAAGAAGGGTAGTTAGGACCGACCTGCCTTAGCTATGACCCGAAGGGTGAGACGGTAATGATCCAAGCAAAGGAGAGGAGTTCCAGGCAGAGAGAGGCCCAGAGGTAAGTAGGGTGAAGGATTTGTCCTGACCTGCCCAGGATTTTTCTAGTTTGGGCACTGAAAGTTCCACATTGCAGGAAACCCCTCAGTTAGGCAATCCAGGATGGTTGGTCATCCTAGAGGTAAGAGAAAGTGTGGAATGTTCTGGAAACTAAAATTGGCTCCAATTTAGGAGAAGTTTAGTAAGAAAGGTATCTTACGCTTTGTCTAAAGTCTAGAAGTTGACCCTAAGGCATCGTATTGAAATATTGAGTTTGTTTATTGTTGCATCAATTCAGTTGTTTTAATTTCTTTAAGAGATGCTATTTTAATTTTTTTTTAAGTGGTGTTTATCTCTAACTCTAGAGCAGGCCTGAAGCTTAAACCAGGAGTTTGGGGAAGCAGACAGGTGATGTAAATAAGAGACTGCCAGCCAGATGAAGACAGCAGTGCTGGGGGCTGCATGCTGCGCCCACAGCCTGCAACCCCTACCCAGTCCCAGCTGGCTGTAGGCCGGAGGGAGAATGTTGCCAAATGTCCTGATATTTCAAAGGAAGCCCCAAATCAGGATTTATGTGGGGTCTCCTAATGTTAAAATACTGGTGACAAATTAAAAAAAAAAATACAGTGCCAAAAGAAACATTCTGTGACTGTTGGTTTTCACCTCTAACATTACCATTCATTCCATCTGGTCAAGGGAACTATTGCCCCCTTATGGCAGCATAGCCAAATTGCAGGATATTCTCTCTGAGGGGACCTCTTTTGTTGGAGCACCCCAGGGTAAAACAGTCCTTGGTGAACCTGGAAGAAAGTTGCCCTAGGGAGCAGGAGTGAAGAAGCATCAAAACCCAAGCTTTGCCAATGTCCCAGATTGAGACAGACTGACCCAGGCTCCATGACTGAGAATCAAAGTCAGCCAGCAATTGATCTTGGGTTAGGCCTTGAATATGACATTTCAGCATGAAAGTGGCTGTCTTGCTGGCTGATTTATAAAATCCCAAGGAAAGTCCTCAAAGCAGAACCTGGGCCCACCTTTAACCAAGGCAGCCTGCATCCCATTAGCAGCAAGGCCAGGCCCTGAAGGAGCAGCCATATTGTTCCCTGCACCTGTAGATCTGAGCCCATCCTGATGCCATTGCAGCCAAGGTGAAGTTAAGCAGCCCTGGGTACTTGTCCGTGCCTCAAGGACTAAATTCTTATGCTAGAGCAGCCAGATCTGGGCCTGGATTCCTACATCTCCTGTCAATAGATTTCCTCAACAGACTGCTCTGGCTCCACCTGGCTCCAGATCTCTTCTTCATCTTGTCTTGAACTGTTGGTCTGCCTTTTCTTATTGTCAAGGAACAAGTTCACCCCAACCTCTGATTAGGTAAAGAAGGCATCCACCCATATGCTAAGATTTCAGGAGTATTTCTTATGCCACCAGTTTCCCCCCATGTATTTCCCGAAGTGTATTCCTTAGAGGAGAGAAATGCAAACAGCAAATACATGTGCACACACACCCATGTGCATGCACACACCAGGTACCTAGTTGCATACACACACACACAAACACACACACACACACACACACACACACATACAAAACCAGACCAGGAGTCAGAAGTCCCAGCCCCACTTGCCAACCTGTCACTGACTTCTGTATAAAACTGGGGGATGTGCTTCTTTCTGGTCTCAGTTTCCTTCTCTATAAAATGAAGGAGTGGGAGTCAATTCTATGACCTCAGTCATTCCTCCATGATTCTCTATAAAGTCATGCTAGGAAGCAAGCCAATGGGTAGAGGATGTTTTCTTGAATCAAGGTTCCATAAAGCAGAAATGGTACACAGGGCTGTGACCAGCTGAAAGGAGAGTGGGGGCCCACTGAGCGGAGAATGGACCAAGACAGGTGCAGGAGGCCGAAGGTCCCAGAAACCACCTTCCCTTCCACTCAAGGCTGACACTGGCTGTGAGGTGTCTATAACATTCATCTCCTAGTGAAGTTCCACCCTGCTCCCCGCCTTACCCTCTCATGGCAAATGTTCTATGAAGCCCCGCGATGTGCAAACCACTGTGCCAGGGGCCAGGCAAGGCTGCCTTTACCTCAGTTCTTCCTGCTGCTTTGGATGTCTCCCACCTACACCTTCAGTGGAGAGACTGAGGCTCTAGGAAGCTGGTGTTAGATTCAGAGCAGGAAAGAATATCCTACAGAGAGGTAGGATGGCACAGCGGTCAAGAGCAAGGCTTTTGATGTCATGCAGTCCCAGGTTTAAGCCTCAACTCTGTTCCTGGGGCACAGTCTCTCTGGGCCTCAGTTATTCCATCTGTAAAATGGGAATAATAATAGTATCTGTCCCATGGGATTATGAGCAATAAGTAAAATAATTCAGGTATGGCAGACTGTCAGTACCTATCTAACATCTAGTTTCTTCTTCCTTTCTAACAGAATCTCCATTTTGTTGGGGGCTCATTAAGCCTAGCGAAATAAACTACATTTCCCAGCTTCTCTGTAGCCAAGGATGGCTGGAGAATACAGTTCTACCCAATGACATATGAGTGGAGACCCCGTGGGGAATTCTGGAACATGTTTGCTTGCCTGATAGAGGTCTTGTTTCCTTTTTTTTTTTTTTAAGATATTATTTATTTATTTGAGAGAGAGAGAGTGAGCAAGAGAGAAAAAGAGCATGAGCAGGGGGAGGAGCAGAGGGAGAGGGAGAAGCAGACTCCTCGCTGAGCAGGGAGCCTGATGTGGGGCTCGATCCCTGGACTCCAGGATCATGACCTGAGCCGAAGGCAGATGCTTAACTGATGGAGCCCACCAGGTGCCCCCCAGGTGCTCCCTGCTTCCTTTGTTCTACCTTTGTCCTTCCTCCTGCTGAGAACACGGGTGATGGCTAGAGCTGCAACCATGTGGCAGGCATGAGAGAAAGGCCAAGGAGAGAGGAGAGACCCTGGCTCTAACTCACACAACCAACCACCTGCACCCAAACTTCCTATTTCTAACAACTATTTCATTTCCGTTGCCCTTATTTGGGTTTCCTGTTTCATGCATCCAAGCCTAATGCCCAGGTGGTTCAATGTTGAGCTCAGTGCCATGCACAGAGTCAGCACTTAATACCTCTTATCCACTCTATGGGGAGATCTCTGTTGGCCCACTGCAGGGTGCCTTGTGGTGCTAGGGACACCAGATAGGACTCCAGCATGATGTCGTGATCCTAGAGTCTGCCACTCTTGAGCTCTGAGCACTTCAGTGAGTCCTCTCAGGCCTTCGGTTTCCTGTGTGGGGGTTTGACCAGAAGATGTATGAAGCTCCTTCCAACACTGACCTTTCAAGAATCCAGTAGGCAGTCTCTGAAGGACATCCAGGTCCACCGTCTGGTCCCTTATGTTGTAGACTCCCAGACCTCCTCGGATGCATCCACCCCCACCCCAGCCCCCCACGAGGTTTCCTGAGATCCTGAGAAGTTTCCAGAGAAGGGAACTGTTTAAATAAGAGGCCATGCTGCCTTCGTTAACTTTGCCACCTGGTTTAAATAAGAAAAAATACCAAGAGTAACATAAAACCTAACGGAATCAATAAGTCAGTAAATAATTTCGGTAACATTTCACATTAAGATAGCATGAATACTTTATTAAGAGCTGATAAGTAAATTTCCCTTTTTCTTAAATTATGCCAGGATGTGCAGAGGCATAAATAATTGCTTGAGCTGCTCTGCTCTGAGGTGCTTCCTCGCAAGTTGTAATATCATCTATTAACTAGTTTACAATCGTTCTGACGGCTCTCTGTGCATCTTGGAATAATTTACTTTGCAAGCAACTTTGATGAATCATTTATTCATCATTATTAAAGTATTTATAAATCCTGCTTTAATTTAGCCCTCTGTTTCCCTTGCTTCCCTGCAGCATATTGACCAAAAATAAGAATGCTTAGGGCAGTACTTCTGCTTTGTTCCTTGGTTGCATTTTAACCAAAAGAGCGCTGTTGGAGCGAATGGCCTCTAAACCCACATAACAGTCCCATCCCCCAGGCCCCCCTAGCCTGAGCTTCAGGGTGTCTCCACCTGCCTACCCGGCCTGTGTAACTCAGCTAAGAGGAGAGGGGCTCCCCACTCCACACACCTGGGACGGATAAAGAGAAGTAATATTTTGTTGAAGACCTGCCCTGTGTGCCAGGGGCCTTAGCAAATAGTTATTGAATGATTAGCCTGTATCAGACACCTTTCTGGTGACTTCTTCTGTACCATTTCACTGAATTTTCTCAGGCATAATTTCTATTACATAGCACTTGTACCATGCCAGGCCAGGCTCTGAATGCTTTGTGTATATTAATTCCCTTAACCCTCGCAACAGAGATTGGCTCTACCATGAGTGGTACTACAGATTGGTACTCAACATGGTTCCCATTTTAAAGATGTGAGAACTGAGGCACAAAGAGGTTGAATGAATCACCCAAGGTCACACAGGTGGGAAAGGACAGAGCTGAAAATCACATCCAAGTGGTCTCATTTCGGAGGCCACACCCTTCACCACCAACCTACGCATTGATAATCAGATGAGGTAAGCACTCTTTTCAGCCTGTTTTTCAGAAGAGGAAACTGTGACATACAGAGGGTAAGTGATTCTTCCACAGTCTCAAAGCTAGTGCGAAACAGAACAAGGACTGGCACTCATGTGATCTGACGGTGCTCTTGGCTGCCAACTATATCGCTTTATACATAATCTGGCCACGCTCCATACATTAGATGTTGCCATTCCCATTTCACAGATGAGGAAACTGAGCATGACAGCTTGTGTAATCTGCCAAAAGACTGCATGGTTATTAAGTGTCAGATCTGGGATTCAAACCCAGTCTACCCGGCTCTTTGAATCAGAGCATGAGAGGAAGAGAGGAGCAACACGTTTAATTTCAGGAAGCTTTGGTTGGGACCTCTGTTCCATTTACTCCACTCTATCCCTCCAGGCTCAGATGCCCATTTAAGTGCCCAAAGCTCTGCCAGCTTTTGACATCTCTGTCCTGATGGAAAGGAGCAAGGCAAGGAGGGCTTCTGGGGTACCGAAGGGAGGATGAAACAGGGACCAGGGACACTCACTCAAGAATTTCTTCCTGTGGCCCTCTTAAAGCATGTCTACTTCCTATTTCCCCCATATCCAAGTGTCTATCACAGTTACCACATTCTCCAGGGCCTTGGTCAAACACACCAGGGAAGGAAGAGAAGCAAACTATTCAGATGTAAGGAGAAAGCCTTTGGGCTGAATTTTCAGCTGGAAAATAAGTAATTAGAAAATCAAATTATTACTCAGACC
The DNA here is from genome assembly GCF_003265705.2 of Callorhinus ursinus. Lineage (NCBI taxonomy): Eukaryota > Metazoa > Chordata > Mammalia > Carnivora > Otariidae > Callorhinus > Callorhinus ursinus. The sequence goes on from NW_027397073.1 coordinate 26,018,440, forward strand.
GACAGGGGTCTGAAGCCAGAAGACTGGAAAATCTTCTCAGGGAAACTTGAGGCCTTCTGATGATTTAATAAAGTCCTACACTGAAGCAAGAGAATGCACTGAGCATCTTTTTGAGATTCTTCCCACTCTTTGTCTTCATGTTTCAAGGAGAGCTGGCTTTAAGAAGGAGTTGTTCCAAAAAATGCTAAAATTCAGTCCCTAAGGAAGCATGCTTTCAAGAGCAAGAGTGTGCAACTGACACTTTCAAGACCAGCAGAGTGGACCTTTGAAATGTGAGCAGTGACTTTTTGGTACACCCTGATTGCACTGGAGAGGAGAGGAAAAAGGAAAGAGAAAACCTTAGGAAGTTTTCTTCAGAGCTGGACTCTTCCTTAGAAGAATGTCGCTGATGCTAACCACAAAACATTAGGCTGAATACAAAACCCAGAGCAGATCGACAGTCCTAAAAATCCAAAACAAGATGCCTTTAGGAGTTACTATAAAACACAAAGGCACCAATGAAATGGAGATTTCTGATAGGCACAAGGTGTTGGATTAATGGTAGAGGTTCAAGATGTCAAGGAGGTCGCAAATGAGATGTGTGGATACAGGAAAATCGTTTAGGGCTTCTCAAATAATCAAGCCATTACTAAGTTTAAATGGCTGCTTGATCTGGTACAGACTGAGGACATCTGCCCCATGGAATGTGCAGGCATAGACCTACCCCCTCAATCAAATGTATCTGTCTAACGAACCTGACCTAGAAGAACACCAAGGTCTCATACTGAGTATAAAGGCATGAACAAGGCACGATGCTGGCCCCAAGGAACTCCGGCCTAGTAAGGGAGACAGCTGATTTTACATACATGGAAACCAGGAATAATTTTTCTTGTAGCTCAGAAACACACCCACTAATCCCCTGCAGTAAGGGTTATTTGAGGAAGCTAGAGAGATGCACTGACCCGAAGCCCACATCTTGTGGGTGTCATTTGGACAGAGGACACTTGAGGCCCCAAATCAGGCAGTAGCTCCCAATCCTGCATCCCTGCTTCTATGGTCCCCGGGCCCAGCCCTCAATTCCCCTAGACTGAATGGCTGGCAGGGCTTGTCACTTTCTCATGGAGCATTATCTCCTGCCTCCACACAAATAAAAGTAGACAGCAAGCCAGTGCCATCTTGTTTTCTGCTATTGGATTTATGACATGTCAAGTTTAAATAGCATGTGTAAGGCTTACAATGGAGGTGACACAGAAATTCATTTTTCAAGCCCATCAAGGCTCTGAGCCCCCCAGCCCCTCCCTGCTGGGGCCAGGAGAACGATTTTACGACATCCCGATGCTGACAAAAGACCTCCCTGGATCTCTACATTCAATTCTGCTTCTCTCTTTTCCCTTTCCCTCAAGTCCCCCAAAATTACCAAAATAGCATAAATGCCACTTACCAGTACCCAATAAATACCAATTAACCTTTATGCAAGTCTGCTCTGCATCAGCCCTAACCTGATTCCTGGGGCTGAATTATAATCCCTTACAAACAAACCACCGGCATGCCACACAGACCACCTTCTCGCCACCCAGCTGACGTAGCTGCCTCTAATTTAGGCCCTGCTCCACCCACCTTTTGTGCTGTTCTTTATTGGGATGTGAGAACCATTTTCTCTACCTTCCCTTCCCCCTCATCAGCAAATTAAACTGCTCAGTTGCCCCCAGCTTTTCCCAATAATAGAGGCAGCTTGGACTTGACCCATTAAAGGAGAAAGCCCAGAAAAGCCTTGCTACAGGACCCAGCAAGTCTCATTTTGATAATTGATTGGTAAGACAAGCATTTGGGTTGCAAAGTAGCTTTGGTCAGGTTTCCATTTTGCAGCAAACCTCCAAATTAAAAATCACCCCCAGGGGATAATTCTTTTGCAAATAATATGAGCCGGGTTATTTCTGGTTTTGTCAGGCGCACTGTCACTCCAGGCTGGTGTCTCATATGTTATTCTGGCTGTGTGAGAAAGGCCTATAATAATAGCATCAGCAACTGAAATGACGGGAATGGGAATGTCAATTTACAATCATGAAACAAGGTGAAAACCACAATCCTCAACAGAAAGTTGAAGCTCACTTGACACAAGGGAAATCAACATTTGGACAGAGGACAACAACGTAGCGTCCCTAAACGTAGAGAAAACAACAACGTAGAGTCCCTAAATCCATGACCAAGGCAGGCAGTCTTGGGGGTGCTGTGTGAGGCTGTGATCAAACCTGAGTTAGTCTAGAATCGCCTGGGAAAGCAGAGGCCCTGACCTCTTATAAATGAGCAAATGTGATCCAGCCACATAATTATTTTATGCTTGAGTCACAGTGAATCATGGCCAGATACTGTAGACCTCTGCCCATGATGCCACTTTCGAATATCACACCCTTCTCCACCTTTGCCAAATGGATCATTCCTCCTCATCCTTAAAGATTCAACTCGAGTGTCTCCTCCTCCAGGAAGACTTCCTGATTTTTTGGCCAGATTTTATCTGCCTCCTGTCTCCCATTGCATCATGTTTAAATAGCACAGTCATAAGGTGAGTTGACTTTTCAGTCTCTCCCACTACAGTTTAAGTTCTTTGAGAACAGAATACATATCTTACTCTTCTTTTAATCTCCAGCATCTGGCACAGTGCCTGGAACACAGTAGATGCTCAGCAAATGTTTGTTGAATGAATAGGTATGTCAAAATATAAAAATACAGGCGATGAAACAGAGAGCTGAATTTAAAAGGATTAATTATGCTGGAATCAATGTGTGGGATCCAGTGATATCTTTATTTCAACATGGTCTTCCTAAGTGCCTACCAGATACTCAGTCTGTGTTAAACACATAAAGGTGATAGGAGGAAAGGAGAGAATCCCTCTTTCAAGAAACATACCATCAGATTTGTACATTTCTATATGAGAACAGCAAGTCCGTGGCAGATTGATGTTGTGCTGGCACGCCAGGTGGGGACTTCAGAAAACTTATTCCTCGCCCTAATCCCACCACTGAGTCATTATGTGACCTTGGACAAGTCACCTCACATCTTTGGACTTCCATTTTGTCATGTGTGACATCAAATTGTTGAAATGATACTGGAACAATTGCTACACATATGGAAGAAAATAAAGTAAAATTCTGCCTCGTGTCGTATAGAAAAAATGAACTCCATGTGGATTAATGATCTAATGTAGAACATCAAAATTCAAAAACTTTCCCCCCAAAACTGCAGAAGTGTATCTGCATAGCATCAGTTTAGGAAGAATTCTCTCAACACAATGCGAAAAGCAAAAACCACAAGGGAATCTCTGACAAATGGGACGCCCTTAAAACAAACACACACCCTAATCAAAGTGAAAAATGAAGCTACAACATGGAAGAAGTCATCTACAACTGTCACAATGAAAAATATGGGAGTAGTTGGAATAGCTAAAGAACCCGTACAAATCTATTAGAAAAAGACAACTTAGAAGAAAGAAAGATTTCAAGGATATGAAACGCAAATCACAAAAGAGGAGAATGACTGATAACCTTAGGAGATGTTCGATCTAACTAGAAATCAATTAAAAGTGGCAGTGAGTTACCAGTATATACCCATCAGACTGAAAAAAATTGAAAAGCCTGAGAATACCTAGTCTTGTCAAAGATACATCACCACGGGAACTCACATGCTGCAGATGGGAATATAAATTGGTACAGCTATCGCGGAGGATAATTTGGCAATAATTAGTAAAAATGAAGCTATTCGTACTTATGACTCAGCAATTCCTCTCTCACTACCTACAAGGAGACATAGACAAGTATATTCCTTGCAGCATTATTTGTTACAATCAAACATGAGAAACAACTTCAGGGACCATGATCAGTAGATTGGATAAACATGGTATAGTGAACAACATAGCATAGTATACTCTATATTACTTTGGCGTAGTGTTACTGCAGGATATGATAGTGGTATAATCATACAGTGGACTCCTATAAAGCAGTTAAAACTAACTCCCTAGAGTTGCATGTAACAACATAGCTAAATCTCAAAAATACAATGCTGAGGAAAAGCAGAAAGTTACAGAATTATATATGCTGGATGATGGCATTGATGCAAAGTTTAACACAAAGCAATAATCCTTTGTTATGGATGAATAATGCAGCAAAGGGTGTAACCTGGGCAGGATAGGAGTTACCTCTGGGAAGGAGAGAAAGGAATGCAGTGGGGAGGGACTTTGGAACAACGGAGGCCTCAACTATACAGTAACATCTAATTTGCTAAAAAAAAAAATAGTAAATAAAACTTTTGTTGCGGCGCCTGAGTGGCTCAGTCAGGTGACCGTCTGACTCCTAATTTCGGCTCAGATCATGAGCCCCACATCAGACTCCACGCTCAGCACAGCGTCTGCTTGTCTCTCTTCCTCTGCTCCTCTCCCAACTCTCTCTTTCTCTCTCTCTCTCAAATAAATAAAATCTTAAAAAAAAAAAAAAGAATTTGTCACACCTCAGTAGTGGACATATAAGTGTCTATCATTCCCCGTACTTTCTTTACATGAACTGTTTCGTTATCTTAAAGGTGGAAAAAAAATAGACGAAAATACTCACCATAATTATCTCTGGGGAAGGAAAGATTATGAGTAGTTGCTTTTTTTTAACTGAAGTATATAGTTGACATATTATATAGTTTTAGGTGTTCAACAGAGTGATTCAACAACTACATACATTTTGAAATGCTCATCGTGGTAAGTGTGGTCACCATCTGTCACCAAAGTCATTACAATATTATTGACTATATCCCTATGCTGTACTTTCCATCCTGTGACTTATTTATTGTATAACTGGAAGTTGTTTTTGTTTTTGCTTGCCTAGGTTTTCTAAGTTTTCCCTAATGTGCATTAGCACTTTTGAAGAAAAATATAACAAAAGTTGCATATTAAAAAAAATGAGGGGTTTTTAGAGTAGATTGGCTTAAAGTCTCTTCTGATTCTTGAGGTCCATGATCAGGACCGGCTTAAGGACCAATATGGGCCAACAATTGTTCTAGGTCCATGTGAGAAACTAGTAGAGCACCACCAGCAAGTGTCTCATCAAATCCAAGTGGATTTTGGCCTCAGTGCTCCAGGAGGGCAGAAGAGGGGAGAACAGTGCCACAGGAGTATCTACAAGGCCTCAAGACAAGGTGGCTGATGAGTAGGCTGTAGCACCATCTTGAGCTGGGCGCCCAATCTGCTCCCAGCAAGAATCTTTGTTGTACCACCTGCTAACACCCATGCACGGCATGACGTTAGGCAGGTTACTTTAACCTTCTTATGCCTTGATTTTTACGTTTGCAAATTAAGAATAACAATGGCATTTCCTGGTAGGGCCACTGGAGAATTAACTATAATAATCCATATGAATGTGTCCAGTCCAGAGCCTGTGGCCATTGTCAGGGACAGGCACTGGCCCAGCTTATGGCCGAGGTGAGTTGGAGGCTGGAGGCTGAGTGTGCATGGTAGGGTGGGCAGTCTGGGGAAGCTGGGAGGTCTCATCAGGGAGGAAGGCAAAGGGCCAAAGCAAAGTCTGCACTGTGGGGGCTCTGCTGGGACTCTGTAGGGGCAGTCTGCTTAGCTCAAGAAAGAAATAAATGAACACAGCCCTCAGAAGCAGATGGAACACAAGATCGGGTTCCCCGGCTAATGTGGGCTCTTTACCCAGGATCCCTCACTGCCAGTTGATGGTCATTGTCACCACTTAGGAAAAACAGGGGTCTGTAGGTAATCATGGGTGGGGAGGGATAATGCCCTAGCTGTGTGGCCTTAGGTGAGTCGCTGCACCTCTCTGGGCTGCTATTTTCTCATTTATGAAATGAGGACTTTGGTATCCTGGAAAGAGTATGAGACTCACAGGAGTAAGGAGACCTTGGTTCTGGCCAGCCCTGCCTCTAACTGTGGGGCTTCAGGAAAGTCTTAACCTTCCCAGGCCTAGTTTCCTCTCCGTAAAATGCCTGGTGTGACATGAGATTCTCCAAGGGCCTCTCAAGCTCCAGGGTGGGTCACATGCACACACATGCACACACGCGGGCAGCTCGTGCTGAGTTGGACCCAGAAGAGGGCTTAGGGCAAACCGAACCACCTGGCATATTAGCAGCCCGTATCCAGGATTTACATTTTGTTCTTTTAAAAGTGGCCGCATGCATCTGGGCAGGACCACTCCTCCGGCGTGGCTGCCTACAAGGGATGATAAGGGAAGGCACAGGGCAGGCCCTTCCCCTGGAAAAGCACAGCCACCCCCAGCTCTGACTGCCACAATGCCTGAGATGTCACCATTCACATGCCGTTCCATTAGGCCTCGAAAATTTTTCCCATTGTTCAGATTTCCATTGAAAGTGCCATGAGCAAGGCTAACCCTGGGGGCATTGCCTCTTCAGCTTGGTCCCCAGTTTCACAACTGGCTGTAAGCAAAATCTTGAGAGGATCGGCTATAGACGGGGCTGGATTGGGGCAATCGTGGAACAGGATGAGTGTCTCAAAAGCAAACCACCTCCTCACACGGGTCAGCGATGACCACTGCCCCCCCTCTTTCTGTAGGACCTTCTCTGTGACTGGCCTTAGGGGAAGGAATCACGGTCCCCTTCCATAGCAATGGCCCGGGGAGGGGGGGGGTCAGGTTGCTTATGCAGCCTAGTGATTAGGACCTCGAGACCTCGAGAGATGAGCTGCCCTTGCCCAAGTTCCCAGGGCAGGCTAAGGGCAGGGCCTCAACCAGAGTAGAAATGATGACAGCAGCTACTCATTGAATCTCTGCAAAGGCCAAGTCATTCCGCCCTCACCACACCTATCAAGCAAGGACTATTAATATTCTCCTCTTTCAGATGAGGAAACTGAGGCACAGAGGGGTGAAGTGTCCCAGCTGCTGGGACACCTGGTCTCTGGCCTCCTGGCCTCAGGTGCTGCCTCTACGGTGATCTGCCTAAGGCCAGCCCTGCTCCCTGGTCCCGGTCTCCCCTGCACCAAGCCCTCAGATCTGGCCGGCTCTGGGGGAGGCCCTTCTCCATGCCTCACCCCTTCCCACCTTCTCCACTGAGAAGGGGAGACACTGCCACACAAACGGTGTCAGAGAGAGTGACTAATGGAGGCTGACCCCGGGTCGGCATGAATGCTGTCTGACTCCCTAGTCCTAGCGAATCAGCCCGCCTCCCTCATACTGACCTGACAGGACACAGCCCCGGGGCAGGAGCAGCACCCAGGCTGCATCTCCTGGGGCCACCCCCCCCCCAACGCACTGGGGCGACTGGACAGAGCCTGCGCTGCCCCACCTCCAGGGCACAGTCCGCACTCCTGCCAGAAACCCTCAGCTGGCCAAGCCATCCTTCAGACCCGGATGACAAACGCTCCCTGCTCCCCGAGTGCCGGTGACAGGCGCCCAGCTGGAAAAGTGATGGGCTGCGAGGTGGGGGCAAAGTGCGGGTTTTCCTTCATCAGAAATGGCAGCTGAGCTACGGCTGGAGGCAGCAGGGGCAGGGCAGCCTCGTGTAGGTGTGTGCGTGCACACACACTTGTGCATACCTGCTCTCTCTCTCTCTCTCTCTTTCACACACACACACACACACACACATACACACGTACATGCACAGTTGCTCACACACCCACTGCATCCAGACTGTGCAGATGGGACCCAGGAAGATGAAGGTAAGTATCAGCTCTCAGGGAGAGGTGCCAACCGCCACTGCTTCTCTCTGGAAAATGAGTAGAAACGACAGCAAAGGCTTCTCCATGGATCACGCCCTACAGTTTGCAAAGCACTTTTACACCCACAGGATCAGCAGGTAAGTAAGGGTTAAAGACTGGAGCTAGGGAGTCACTCTCAGGCTGGGTGACAACAGGCAAGCTACTTGACCTCTCTGTGCCTCTGTGTTCCCATCTGTAAAACAAGACCAGTAATTCCACCTGATGAAAGCCTTGGTCATCAAGGGATTAGGGCAGCTCCCCTGCAAGCCCAGAAGAGACCATTCAGCTCTGCTCTACCCACGCCCCTGCCCCCGTCCCCGTCCCCACCCACTTCAGCTGCTGATGGCTGTAGTTTCCCAACCGCCCTGTACTCTAAATTTATCACCTTCCACAATAAGCTCCTCTCTGAGCCACCTGGGTGAATTCCTGGGCCAAGTGACCCAGCCTGGGAGGGGAGACCATGACAAGCCAGGTGCCGTACACGCATGCACCCCACAAGCATGGCCACCTAGGCTCTGTGTCCAGTGTTCTCTGCAAGGCGCTCGGTGCTGGGCTGAACCTCCAGCCCTTCACAAAGACTCCTGGGGTGAGATTGGAAACGAGGCCAAGAAAATAACCCACAGCTCTCTCAAGACAGCCAATGAGACCATTTAGGGCAAATGTCAGCATGGAGTGGTCAGCACGTGCTCATTCATCCCAATGTTCACTCAGCAGATGCAGTTAACAACCCTAAAAGCCCTGCCCAGCTCTGGGATGGGTTGTACAGGGTGGGCGGGAGCTGGGAGGACACTGCTCAGGCAGACCCCAGACCTAGACAAAGGAGACAGAGATGTTCCCCAGTGCCCACCACAGTGCCTGAATTCTACCATCAGGAAAAGCCATTGTGTCCGTGGTTGTTGTGGTGGTTGTTTAAGATTTTATTTATTTATTTATTTGAGGGCGAGCAGAGTGAGAAAGAGAGAGAGAGAGCACGAGCCGCGGTGGAGGGACAGAGGGAGGAGAAGCAGGTGCCCCAACAAGCAAGGAGCCCAACGTGGGGCTCGATCCCAGGACCCTGGGATCAGGACTGAGCCGAAGGCAGATGCTTAACCGACTGAGCCACCCGGGCGCCCCGTGTCCGTGCTTGTCTATGGATACATAGATACGGAGAAATCCTACTCCTCTCTATGGAACTGTGCCCTTTTTATCCAGTTGTCTATGAAGATGAAGTCTCAGTATGTCAGAACTGGATGGGACTTTGGAGAGTGTCTAATCCTTCCATCCTCAAATTCTAAGTCAATGTGTAAAATATGCAAAAGTAAAACAAATGCCATCAGACCGGGACAGACGGGAGTAAGGAGGGCTAAGCCAGCCCCCTTCGACTCCCCCAACTCACAGTGTCTGCTGAATTCCCTCAAGGAGTTTGAAAAGCACTTCTTAAGATGTATCCCTTGGATTAGGTTCAACTGCATGTCACAAAGACTCCAAAAATAATGGCTTAAACAGGATAGTGGTGTTCTTTTCTCTGACACAAAAGTCAGATGAAGCAGCACAGAGCTGATGTGAGGCATCCATAGTCATCTGTTTGCAGACCACTTCCAGGCCTCTGCTCCCCATCTTCATGGTTCCAGATGGTGGCCTTTGATTCCAGGCAGCTGGATGAAGGAAGTAACAGAGAAGAAAGGTTCCCAGAAGGTGCTGGAGGGGTTTCAGTTACATCCCATGGGCCATGATTTAATCACATGGTCACACCTAGCTGCAAGGGCTGCTGGGAAATGTAGTTTTACTCCTCAGTGGCTACAAGATCAGCTAAAAGATCTATTACTATGAGATAAGGGGAGAAGGGATATCAGGGTAAGCAGTTAGTGGTCACCATCCTGCTAGTCCGGTTTCCTGCTTTATAAGTGAACAAAATGAGGTGCTAATGAGACTAAGATTGATTAAGGCCCTAATATCCAAGAAATCTTCCCTCAACACCAGCCACGAGGCCTGAGTTAGACAAAAATGAAAAGATAAGCCCTGCCTCCCCAGGGTGGAGGCAGATATGCCAACCAACATTTATGGTATGATAAATGATGGCACAAAGCTCAGTACAAAATAGAGTGGGAGCAGTCACAAGAAAGCACCCAAGCTGTCCGTGAGGGTCAAGGAAGGGGCCATCAAAAGAGAGAGAGAACTTCCCAGCTGGGACTGGATTGGTTAGAAGGTGTCTGCTGAGTGGATGAGAGTGGGGGAGAGTAAACCTGGCAGAGGGAAAAGCAGTGCAAAGGCCCAGAGGCAGGACTAGGTGCCATGTTTTGGTGCAGTATTGCCAGAGCATAAAAGGCAAAAGGGGTGTTATAGCTAATTTCATGTGTCAACTGGGAGGGTGTCTGGGAAGGTAATTAATATTCAAATTAGTAAACTTTGGGTAAAACTGATTACCCTTATTGTGGTGGGCCTCGCCCAATCAGTTGAAGGCCTGAACAGAACAAAAACACTGACCTCCCCAAGCAAAAAGGAATTCTCCAATGACTGCCTTCAGACTTCATCCGTACCATTGGCTCTCCTGGGTCTCTGCCTGCCTGCCTTCAGACTGTGGTTGCACCCCCAGCTGCAGGCTACCAAACCACACTGCAGATTTTGGACTCACCAGCTTTCATAATCGTCTGAGGCAATTCCATACACACACACCCTATTGCTTTGGTTTTCTGAAGAACCCTCCATAATTCAAGGGTGGGTTGAGAGGAATATAGAAGATGAGGTTGGACAGATTGACAGGGACCAAATCATGAAAAGGCCTGCGTGCCATTCAAAGCCATTCTGAGTTTATTCTGTAGAAAACGGGGAGTCACCAGAGACTTCAGAGCAAGAGAGAGATCCTACCTGTATGTTACATCATATTTAGGGGCACAGTGCGAAAGCTAGTAGACCGACATGCACTGTGGGCCTCCCACATGTATAGGTCCTATTCTGGGGCTCTGGATGTGAGGGTCAAGACCAGTGGCAGGGAGACAGGACAAGTGACTGGATGTGCTAGAGCTGGAAAGGCAGAAGGGCCAGTATGGCTCCCAGGTCACTGGGCTGGGCAGCTCTGTAAGGCCAGGCACAGATTCTCTTTCTACCCTCAGCACCTAGCCCTGCCTCTGACCACTGTGTCTGCATATATTTGTGGAATGAAGAATGAATAGAGAGTCTGACAAAATAGGACTGTGGGCCCAGCACAACATTGTAAGCAGATGGACCCTTAATTCAATTCAAAGACCTGTTGACTGATTGGAGGATGAGCGGCCCCAGGATGTTAGATGCAGCCCGGCCACTGGCCTTGGCCCCCTAGGCCCCCAGTCCTAACAAAGCTCTGCCAGTGAAAGCAAAAGTGGTCAAGGGCATGTCCAGAATGCTGCCTTCCCACCCTCCCTCCCTCAGCTGGACGCAGGAAATCCCACTGTTTAGAGTTCAACATCCTTAAGGCTTCATTACGGTCCGACTGAAGGCACAATCCCATGGGCGAGGATCCCCCTGTAAGCTGCTCAGCCGTTTACTCCCAGGGCTGCTGGTGGCCAGAGAGCAGGAAGGGGTGAGGAGAGGAGAGGTAGGACCGGAACAGGTCTGAGGGGACAGCAGGGTGGAGGCAGGGGGGCTGAGCACCCCAGACCCGCCTCACCCCTTGCAGTCACGCCAAGCGCGGCTCTTCGAAGAGGAAAGACCAGAGCCGAGAGAGGGAGGCGGGGGCCCAAACCCATGTGGGCCCCATCGAGGGGGCCCCGAGCGCTATGAATGGGAAGATTAAATCCAGTGACTAAACTTGGTGGCAGGCCCTTACTATTGACACACGCGGCCCTTTTCATACCACGTTTTAAATATAGTTCTGCCCAGGAGAGGCTGGTGACAAGCTCAGAAAGACCTAATGGGAAACAGCAGCTAATACTGCAAGTCAGCAGAGCTTGTCAGCCCGGGCACCATCATCCCTCACCTCCTCTTTCATTTTTATAGAAACAGCTCAGAAACAGAGAAGAGAAATTTCCAAAGCCAAACAAAAAATCAATACCGTGGGAGATAACCCGGCATTAATACGAAAACCAGAGAGGGCTGCTCTGTCTCCCACCTCGGCGGCGCTATCAATCACACGGCGGCCCGATTCGGGGGCCACCTGTGCTCCGAGCCATCATGCTGAAGAGGGGCTGGGGCTGCAGCGGAGCCTGAGGCGGGGGGGGGGGGGGGGGGGGGGGGGGGGGGTGGCGGCGGTGGTGGTGCCCGGTCCCCAGCCCCCAGGCTGCCCCCCCACCCCCGGGCCTCGGGGGCCTCTGTGTCGCCAGGCCGAGGCCCAGCCCCCAGGAGGTCGATGGGGACAGAAACAGACAGCTGGGAGTGACGAGCTAGGTCGCCAGCAAAGGAGAAGCAGGAAGGCCTCTGAGATTGACAGGAGCTTTGTAGGCAAACAGCCCCGACCACGCTCACGCCCCAACGTGTGTCCTGAGACCCTGGGTTCCAAGACCAGTGAGGAGCGAGCTCAGGCCACCAGTTCTCAGCAGGCCTGCCCTCGGAGCCCTCAGGAGGGACACAGAGCAGGCCCGGCTGGGTGCGAGCCCACCCCTCCCTCCATGCCCCTCACCTCATGTTCGCAGGATAGGACTGAGCAGGATGGTGGGGGCCCCTCCTCACTCCTCTTCTCTCAGCTTTGCGGCCTCTTCTCCAACCCCCAATCCAAATCAGGCCTCTGCTGGAGGGCTCTCTGTTTTTCCTTCCAAGCCCTCAACCTTCTGCACGATGGTATGCTGGAGGATATGGTTATTTGTTTGTCTCTGCCCACAGACAGGGGTTCACAGGCTTGTGCCGGCACCAGCCCAGGTAGAAACTTGTCCCATGAACAGCAGCCTACCTGCCCAGGCTTCCTCTCTGCTGTCTGTGCCCACCACTCCACTGACAGTGGCTTCTCCCTCCTGGTCGCTCCGTTAAACCTACTAACTCCCTCCAGGAAAACCCCTTGGCTCCTCCTTCTGCATCATCTGCCTCTCCTCTGGTCTTCTACAGGTAATTAGTCAATCTAAAGGTTCTACGGGTGCAGCCCAAGAGTCCCAGAGCCCCAGGACCTGGAGCTGGGAGGGACTTGTAGAGTCATCTCAGGATCTCCTAGGGAGTTTTAATTTTTCTTTATTTTAAAGATTTTTTTTTTATTTACTTATTTTTGAGAGAGAGAGAGAGAGCGTGAGCATGCACGAGCAAGTGCACGAGCAGGGGGAGGGGCAGAGGGAGAAGCAGACTCCCTGCTGAGCAGGGAGCCCGATGCGGGACTCGATCCCAGCACCCTGGGATCATGACCTGAGCTGAAGGCAGACACTTAACTGACTATGCCACCCAGGCATCCTAGGGAGCTCTAAAGAATATGCCAATGCCCAGTCCTATCCAGGAACTATATGAGATCATGGAGCAGGAGGCTCACAAATTAGTATTTTTTAAAACCCCCCAGATGATCATAATGTGGCAGAGCTGAGAATCACTGTCTGTAAGCAAACCGGCTCGGGAGCTCTGCATACGTGTGGGCAGGTTGTGCGCTGCATCATTCACCCGCAGGCCGTGCCAGTGGTGCCCTTGGAGGAGTTGCGTGGGGCAATTTTTAAAAGGGCAAAGTGATTTGGCCAAAGTCATGCAGCAGGTTAGTGACAGCCTTTTGAAACCCACACCCGCCAACTCCGCTTGCAGGGCAGTTCTCCGCTTAGCTACTCAGAGTGTGGCTCTTGCTCCAGCTTGTTAGCAACGAAGAGTCTCAGGCTCCACCACAGACTTCCTGAATCAGAATCTGCATTTTACCAAAGGCTCCAGACAATTCAGAGCACATTAAAGATAGGGGAGCACTGCTCATCACACTGCGTCCACAGGAAAGCTTTGTGGAGTCTGGACCACACTTCCCACCTGCTCCTCGCCTGATCTGTCTTTGCACGTAGTAGGCGATCAGTACATATCTGCTGATTGACTGATTGACAGATCTGTGGTTTGCATTAGACACAGGCCCCCTGAGTGTTGCTATATTGGAAATGACCGACTTTTCAAGTTCCTGTAATGGGCAATTACTGAAACAGGGCATCCCTCCTCACCACACTGGACGCATCCCTTTGCAACCATAAAAACAGTGACACTGATAACAAAATAATGTCTTGCTAAGCATGCCCAGGGTCCACTGGATGATTTCATCTGCCCCTTACCCCCTTCTGTAAATAACATCTAATCATCTTACGCGGCCTCATTTGGATAATGGCTCCTTTTTCATCTCCACAAAGAAAAAATTAATCCAAAAACAAATAAATAGAGAGAAAGCAGGAGAGTTCTTCAGGGCTTAGGGCGTCTTTTGATTAGAGTTTATTTACTCACTCTTATTAATCAACCTGATTAAAGGCAACATGGCTCAGGAAGACATTGCCCTTCAGAGCCTCTATGTCCCTCCCCTCCCCTGCTGGGTCCTGCTCTGTGTCAGGTGCTGAGTCCACAGCGGCCAATGGCCAGGATGGCTGCTTGATTGTACTGGCCCCTGGTGTTTTTTTGTTTTGTTTTGTTTTGTTTTTCTTTTCTTTTCTTTTTTCTTTTTTTTATTAAAGTGTAGTTGACATACAATATTCTATTAGCTTCAGGTGTACAACAGAGTGATTCAACATTTATATACACTGCAAAGTGATCACCACTGTAAATCTAGCTACCGTCTGTCACCATACAAAGTCGTTACATATTATTAACTATATTCCTTATGCTTTACATTGTATCCTTTGCCTCTTTTTTGTTTATAACTTGAAGTTTTTACCTTTTAATCCCCTTCCCCTAATTTCACATTCTCCCCAACCATCCCCCTTGCCCTCTGGCAGCTACCAGACTGTTCTCTGTCTCTATGAATCTGTTTCTGTTTGGGGGGGGGTTGTTCATTTGTATTGAAAAATACGGAAGACTTCATGAATTTGTGTGGCACCTGTTACTTTTAATTGGGTGTTGCTCTTTCTAGGTATTTGTTCTACAAATGCTTGGCCACGTACCAGCTGTGGTCTCAGTTCAAGCGTGCGTGCTCCTTGGGCAGCTCAACTTTCACTGGAACACATGCCTGATTCAATTAACCACCTCACCTGCAGCAGCAAATATCCAATTCCATATATTCAGCTCATAGGATAGCCCCAAACTCCTGGCCAAACAATCCAGATCAAAGTGGGATGGGTAAAAAATAATCCACAGAGATGTAATCTAGCTCCTGCTGTAATTTAGTGGTTCTGAACCTGTAGGGGAAAACTCATGGGCTCTCACCCTAGAAAAATGTGCATAAACACGCACTGAAAATTGTGCATATAGTGTTAGGGTTTCATGGATCTCTTAAAGGCCAGTTTAAGAACCCTCTATCAAATATTCCATGATGTTCACCTGGATGGAGCAGAATCATCAGATACCTAGGCACACAGACCAATGTTTTGATGTCATTATGGAAACATTCTCACGAGAATGAACTGTGGTATTGGCCATCAGTTACCATTTGGGGCCATTCCACGATTCGTCCCCATGGTTTTATGAAATAGATGTAGCTAAGATGATTATCCATCGTGTTACATGCTTCCTCTTTAAGAGAATCCACAGGAAAACTTTCTTTCTAGTCCTAGTGCCAGGAAACCTCGTTCTTCAATGCGACTGACTTGTTTTCACTTGAAGGACATGGTCAATCCTGTAACCCATCACATTTCCTTCTTTGCATGCCCTCCCAGGTATCTCAGAGTCTAAGCGTGGCTCCAGTGTATGCACCTTTTTGGGTATTGACCTAATTTGGAGTATTAACCTTGTCCAGAAACGGAATTTTCTCATTTACTGATTTTTTGTACTGTATTTCTTTTTTTTAAATCCTTTTTAAAACATGGTGGGGTAGAAATAAAGCAATGATATAATTGTTTCAATTTTTACTGTTCCTGCCCTCAAGGATTAAGGGGAAAGACAGACACGTAAACAGATAAAATACGCTGCAAAGAAGCCAGATCTCTACTTGCAGTGTGAAGAAGGCCCGTTCAGAGTCCTGAAGATGGAGAGACTAACAATTACATTGAGGAGAGGAGTGGTCAAGGAAGGCTTCCTGGAGGAAAAGACACTGAACTAAGCGTTGCATACTGAGCAGGAGTGTTTCAATCAAGAACAATTTTGCTATTTCCTCACCATCTGGAGGACACATGCTTTGAGTCACTTTCCCAATAATTGGGGATATATTGAAAGAAGCACCAGGGGGCTGGGATTTAGGAGACCTTGGTTCTTGTCTTAGGCAAGTCATTTAACTGGCTTGTTCCTTAATGACTTCAACTGTTACGCAAAGATAGCCCAGCTGCCCTGCCGCAGAAAGGTTGAATAACTTTTCATGGTCACACGGCTCAGTGGCAGAGCTAGGGCTTAAAATAGATGGTCTAGGTGTTGAGCCCAGTAAGCACAAAGTCTTCAAAGGATTGTTTGCTTTCTGTTTATGGAGACGCTGAGTCAATTATGTCTATCTCACCATTGTGTGAGGGTAAACTGGCTCTCCAAAGACTTAAAAAAAGAAGAAGAAGCCCTCTGATTTATAGTATTTGCTGATTTGGGTAGGGTAAATACGCAATATTCCTGATAACTGAGCAGCAGTCTACCACTATCCAGCACCAGCTGACTCCAGCACACCACTGAATCTGCTCCCTCTCTCATCTGTGAGAGATCTTAAAGGCCTCTGTCTCCTTTCTCCTTGCATCTCCGGTAAGCAGTGCTGTGCTTGGTAGACAGGAGAGCTCAGTAAGGATTGTGAATGAATGAATGAATGAATGAATGAATGAATGAAAGCAAATAGGGGTTAGTTTTATCCCTCTGATTAGTGTGAACTCCTGAGAGTTAATCTCTTAACAACTTCTAGTTCAAGGCCCATCTCTTACCATCCCCAGCTCTGCAGCTGGGACGCATCCCTCTTCACATGTTCCCAATGCCAAAGGTTTCAGGGCACTGTGTAGACACACATGCACTAAAGACAGAAGCCAAATCACTCCTGAAATTGCCATTGACGAGAGCAGGATGTAGATCATTCAGGTGGTGCTATAAAGCAAGTGTTCCCATAGTTAAAGCTAGAGGCATCTGCAGGAGCTGTTACCTTACCGCAATGAGCCCCTTCAGGTGGAGGTGCGGAAGTCATTATGCCTGTTAGGGTGGTTTATAGCCTGTGTGCGGGGCCGTATGTAATGCTCACTACAGGAGAACCTGAATTGCCCTGGGGGCTGGCTGAGAGCTCCCTGCCTTGTTAATTTTCTCTTGTTATGGGGAGGCATTCCCCAGGGCCAACTTGATGCAAAGGGTGATGGTGTGGCTGTTACCCAATGTCCCTTAGCCTAAGGCTGGTCCAAGATATTTACCAGTTAGCACTAGGGTTTCACGCAAAGCCAGCCAGAAAGTAATTTGAAAGTCCTTCAAAGGACAAAGGTTATGGTCAAACCACCCTGTGTGCCACCAACTCTGTGACATCATTCTCAGCCCCCAGGCCCCACCCTCAGGCTGAGCTCATCAGCTGGCCTTCACCCCCCACTGCCCTGGTACACACAGATATGCTGAACCACAGTGATTGTGGACATGGCTGGCCTACTAGGAGAAGGGTCATGGCTTATCAATTGTTTTATCCCCTTCCAGAACCTAGCAGAGACCTTAGAATAAAAGTGATACTAAATATAAATTGAATAGATAAATACATACGTGGACATATCCTGTCCTGGATTTATTGCATCTCTGAATTCTAAAGGGTTTTGCAAATGTAATTGGAAAACGATCAAGTCTTTAAGGAATCATGGCAAGTGACAAAGGAGTCAGAAAACAGCATAGGCAAATGCTCCACTTCTCAGGCACAGGGAGAGAACGGATTCTGGAAAATATAAGGCAGGAAACCTTTAGGCTTCCCCTCAGCTAAGTGTGAGAGCAATGTAAAAGGGATTTGTGCATGGAGAGACCTAGCAAACACTACCTCAGCCAGAGGATCAAGATCAAGCTCATCAGTGATAAGTCGTGTTAACAGCATGTATCCCTGGTATGTATGAAGGAATGAGAACAGCTCTTTACCTCTGTGACATTCCTCCTCAAAATCCATAACCCCAGTGAAACCAGGAGACAAACATCGGACAAGGTCAAACTGAGGGTCATTCTACAAAAATCCCTGAATGGTACTCCTTAACCCTGTCAAGGTCACCAGAATAAAGGAAACTCCGAGAAACTGTCACAACACAGAGAAGCTTTTGGAAAACTGATGACTACATATAATGTGATGTCCTTGGTGGGATTCTGCAATAGAAAGAAAAGAAAGGAAAGAAAGAAAGGAAGGAAGGAAGGAAGGAAGGAAGGAAGGAAGGAAGGAAGGAAGGAAGAAAGAAAGAAAGAAAGAAAGAAAGAAAGAAAGAAAGAAAGAAAGAAAGAAAGAAAGAAAGAAAGAAAGAAAAAGAAACCAAGAGAGAGAGAGGGAGGGAGGGAAGAAGGAAGAAAAGAAGGAAAACATTAGGGGAAAATTCATGAGATCCAGAGAAACTGTGATACTTGGTTAGCAGTAATATACCAATGTCAGTTCCTTAGTTGTGACAAATGTGCCATCTTAATGAGAGATGTTAACAATAGGAGAATCCTGGGGTGGGGTACATGGGAACTCTCTGTACTATCTTTGTAATTTCTGTTCAATCTAAAACTATTATCAAGATAAAGATTTTTTAAAGATTTTATTTATTTATTTGAGAGACAGAGTGAGCAAGAAAGAGAAAGCACACAAGCAGGGGCAGAGGGAGAGGGAGAAGCAGACTCCCCCGCTGAGCAGGGAGCCCAATGTGGGGCTTGATTCCAGGACCCCAAGATCATGACCTGAGCCAAAGGCAGATGCTTAACCGACTGAGCCACCCAGGCGCCCTCAAGTTAAAAAAATTTTAAGTAAGTTACAGACATTGAGGAGAAAAAACTGGATTATAAGAATTTGTCATGGACTCGACAATAACAGGCCTGAGCAGTTAGGCTCATTTGTTCCTATGAGAGCAGGACACCTTACCTGTCTCTAGGGACATGCACTTGTGAAACCTGAACAAGTGTGACCTGGGTGGCCCTATGCTTGTTGGTCCCTTGGCTCAGGGATCGGCTGCCCTGGGAAGGGTGTTTACCTGGTAGGCATCAGCTGGAGGGTGGATCTCTACACATATAGCATTAGGTCTCAGGATTCTTTCCTTGACCCTGTGCTTTTGGACTTTCCTGTTAATCAGGAGGTATGAGTACATCAAATGATATCATTGGGATTCCAAAAATAGCTGGAGCCAAAAGTAACAAAATGGAAATGAACAGATATAACAAAAATATTAATTTACTATGCAAGTAAAGGATAAGAAAATTGGTTAAATAATCATTTCATGGAAAGAGGGGATAAAAGCTTTGGGATTTAATTATTTCATTGACACAAAGATAATAAAGCTGCCAATGTAATTAAAATTATAAACCTGAGATCCAGTAAGTATAAACTGTACATTTCAAGAGAGACATTGACACACTCCCCAGAGCAGAGTGACCAGGATGGTAACAGATCTGAAAACTGTGAAAGAACAGATGAAGAAATTAACTGGAAATAAGGGCATGATAACTACTCTCAAATACTTGAAAGGCTGCCCGGTGACTAGTCCCGCCTCCCCCAAACCCCTGGAACATCCCTGGCCAAGGCAGACCCTCCCCTAGTGGGCTCATCGGCCCCACCTGGGGGTGTCTGGAAGTGGTCTTACTGCCCGACGCTGCATGGCGACAAATTCAGTAGAGGCTAAAAGCTCACTTGTCACCGGTGTCATGCCAATGACTCCTATCCAGCAGGAAGGGGAAAGTAACAGAGATTGACAAAGCTTTAATCAAATGAATTCTGTGAGGCCTAGGGTCACATGACTTCTCAAACTGTCACAGTGCTTGTGTGCTCCCTTCCCTCACATCGGCCTCAGTTTTTACTTTCCTTCAGGGGTCCAGGGATTGATTTCCCCTAACAAGACACTGCTGAAACTGTGGGCCACAAACCTGCATCAGAACCATCTGGAGAAGCGATTAAAATACAGACTCCTGATCCCCTACTCAGACCCCAGAATTAGAATCCCTGAGGGTAAATCCCAGGAATCCCATTTTAATAAGCAGGAAGGTAGAAGGTGACTGTCAAGGGCAGCTCTGCTGTCCCTCAGGTTTGGGGTGTGACCCTCTGGGCAGGCATCTCTAGCTGGCAGGCCCACATTGGAGCGCAGTGGGGACACACTGAGCTAGACGTCTCTTTGAGACGTTGGAATATGTTCTTGAGTAGACTGTTGCCTCAGTGGTTCTGACTCAGAGGAGAGGTTCAGGACTGGAGAGATAAATCTAGAACTCTGGGTACTAATGAAACAAAGGTAAGGAGTGAGAAGAATAAAGAGCCCAGGGTCAAGCCTCTGAGAAGGCTTGAGAAGGAGGAGTCTACAAAGGAGGCTGGGAAGAAACAGCCAGAGAAGTCAGAGGAAAACAAGACTAGAGAGTATTTCCAGAAAGCCCTCCATGATGTTGAAGGCCAATGAGCAGTCAAGGGGGAAGAGGACCCAGAAAAGTTGAGATGTGGGGGTGACTGGAAATCCCTGGTGACCTGGGGGAGTGTTGTTTTGTGGCTCAATATTATCATTACACGTTAAGGAATTTGGACTTGATCGTGAGGGTTTTAGGCAATAAAACAACATGCCCAGATTTGGGAGATGAATGGAGAGAAATAAGACTGAAGGAATAGAGGCCAACAAAGAGATTTTTGTGAGTGTCAGATGGCGAGAAAGAGGAACCGTAAGGCTCAAGGGAAGTTCAGGAAGTAAAACATAGCAGAAATGCATTATCCACAATAGCCCAAAAGTGGAAACAACCCAATGTCCATCAACTGGACAGTGGATAGATAAAACGTATATCCATACAACCAATTAGGCCGGGAAAAGAAACAAAGTACTGCTTCACACTCCCACATGGATGAACCTTAGAAACAGGATGTGAAGTGAAAGAAGCCAGTCGCAAAAGACCACATTATGTATGGGTCCAGTTACATAAAATATCCACAATAGCCAAGTTCCTAAATACAGAAAGTAGATTAGTGGTTGTCCAGGACTGAGTGAGATGGAGGGGACCAGGGGTGATGGCTGAAGGGTACAGATTATGCTTTTCAGAGTGGTGAAAATGTTCTAAACCTGATTGTGTCAATGGGGACACAAGCTGTGAATATACGAAAAAACATTACATTGTACACTTCGAATGGGTAGATTGTATAGTATGTAGACTCTGCCTCCATGAAGTTGAAAGCAGAAGATGAAGAAGAGACAGGCAAGGATGGTTTCAGGTTTGAGTAGTGTCTCTGGTCAGGTTCCCCAGAAAACCGACTCAGAGGCAGAGATCCGTGGGTAGAGTCCATACCTGCGGAAGAAGGAAGGGAGGGTCCTGAGCCGGCAGATAGAGGAGCTGAGCAGCAAAGCACTTGTCACAAAAACCTAGCCCACCACACAGAGATCTCTGAGGCTGGGGAAGTCCCTGACAGCCCACAGTGAGCTGCCAGTCATTGGCTCTCTGGACCGGATGTGACCTTAGTCGAGGTGGACAAGGCCCTCCAGCTGAGAACAAGTTCTGGAGAGGGACATAGCTGAGAGCCATCAGTCGGCTGCACTCCCCACCGCTGGGGAAGTGCTCCCAGCTCTGAGAGAGCATCCTAGGGGCTTGGCACAGCCTCCACGACAAATGGTCACTCTGGAGGAGAGGGAGGGAGAAGCAAGTTGGAAAAGAAACAGGCTATGTCCGCTGAAAGGGGAAGTCAAAAGGAAAGCGAAGCGCAGTACGCTGTTAGAAATTGAACATCAACTCCTTTAGACTCTGCAACAACTTTTGCAAAATGGTTTTAATCTTCACATTCAAATTAATATGGTTTTGGCTGCCTGATGTGGATCAATAGTGTACTAAATATAGATTTACACACAAATAGCTCTACAAGCCTATCTGGTCAATAATATGTGTTATTAAAGCTCCCTAAATACGTATTTACAGAGCTGGACCAATAATCCAAGCTTTCAAGGGTCCCCCAACGCCTGTTGGACCTCAGGAGCTCAGCAGAGACCCCACATAGCAGGTCAAAAAGAAATGGGGCTTGAAATAACTGTGGGACCAAGAGTCATTCTTCCCAGGGCAGCTGGGGAGGACCCCACCCTTGTCTCCTTCATATTAGTAGAGCTTACCATTAACCCCAGCATGGTATGCTGAGGGAATCTGAGGATTTGAGAAATCAAGGGACCCACCCAAAGTCACAGAGCAGGTGGAGGAGCCTGGACCAGAACCCTGGCTTGCCGTCTCATGTTCGGCTCTATAGCAGAGTCAGAAGGAAAAACGCACTTTTTTTAAAAATATTTTATTCATTTGAGACAAAGAGACACACAGAGAGAGAGAACATGAGCAAGGGGAGAGGCAGAGGGAGAAGCAGACTCCCCGCTGAGCCAGGAGCTGGACGTGCAGCTCGATCCCAGGACCCAGAGATCATGACCTGAGCCGAAGGCAGATGCTCAACCATCTGAGCCACCCGGGTGCCCCAGGAAGAACGCTTGAACCCTCTCTACCCCATCCTGACTGGGTGAACTAGGGCCAGTTACTTCACCTCTTTGTACCTCAGTTTTCTCTTTGGCAAAATGGAAGTGATGAGTAACGGCTACCGGGGGGAGGGAGGGGGTTTGTAAAGATTCAGTAAGAGAATGCTCTGAAAGTGCTCAGCCCAATGCCTACCTAAAGCAGTCAATAGATGTAAGCCATGAGGATCATTCTCACACTGCTCCTTCAGCAGTGGGCTTGATTATGTCATTCCCACAGGCTGTCATGCCACTTGTTATTTCAAACAAGGAGATAGCATCAATACCCCCAGACCTGTAAGGGCAGGAAACATCGCCCTGGCCCAAGTACCCAATTGGAGGCTGGGACATCATTATTTCTTCACTTTGCAAATAACGCGTCTTGAAGTTTCTAACCGGAACCTTCCCCAGTGGCAGAACAGGGCTCTCCTGAGTCAGGAGAGTAGGAATAGAAGTAGGATTGGGGTCTTCTTGTCGTCTGTCCAGAAGCCATGACGTGGCTGGAACCTCTTGAGAGGTATCCCCATCCATGTGCCTTCACATCACATTATTTCAGGGGCCAGCAAAGACCCCAAATCTCCCCTGCTACCCTATATCCAAGTGTCCTAAATACCTTCATTGGAGATTCATATCTTTGGGTATCCTCCGGGTTTTTCCTCCATTAAAATAGCACTACTTTATAGTCATACTACTGTCAGCTCAAAAATAAACGGGGTCCTAAGACGGGGGTTCAGGAAGTCTCTCACAGAGTCTGATTTCATTTGGGTTAACTTTTTTAGGTTTTCACCTCACAAAAAGTGGTAAGACTCTAAAATTCCCACAGAGTCCAATTCCTAAAACTACTAAGACATTACTGCCTTCTCGAAAGTGGCCAGTGGCTCTGAGAAAGTCATTACCAGGGTCAGTGGCTTGGCAGGGGCCAGTGTGGCATGTCCCTGGCATAGGCGAGAGCAAAACTTTGGGTTGGGGAAAACAGGAAGGAAGTAGCACTGGCCAGGCCATCTGATCCTGGAGCCCATGGTCTCCCGGGAGCAGGGGAGAAGTGGGAGCATGTCAGAAGGAGGAGAGCGGGAAAGGAAGGGGAGAAGGAGTTCCCCAGGCTTTACCCTGTCTCCCCCAAGTCTCCCACAGGCCACGGGGCACCCCGCCACACAGCCACTTTGTGGAAACAAATCACTCAGACATCCTCATTGGCCCCATGCTGGAGCAGGGGAGGTGAACTCTGAACAGAATCCGTCTTGATTAGGACCACTCTGATCACAGCCCAGCCTCACTAACCGGGCGACAAGCAGGACACCTATTTCTGTTTCCAAAAGGTCAATCGATAGAATGTATGTTTGCATTGAGGTCATAGGGCAGCTGGTCCATCACTGCTCACAGCTCTGCACCTTGTCAGCTCTCTAATGGCCTCTCCCCCCGTCGGAGCCCTGGACGTGGGGTGGCCGAGCACGGCCGGATCATCACAAACGATAAAGAATGCCAGAAGCAATCAGGACACTCAGAGCATAGCAGCCCGTCCTTGTCTTCCTAGGGCTCGAGACTCAGTCAGGAGCTCAGCCACATTGTCCCGCTAGTCACACCCATGAGAGGAACGGCTGGGGACAGTGGCCCAGGCCTCATCTCACCCGACCACAGGTCAGTGAGAAGGCTGACCTGCTCCCATGCAGGAGGCGAGGGGCAGAGCGGGCTGGGCCAGCATCAGGAGGTGAGGCTGCTCTAGCCCTTCATCCTTCTGGCCTCAGCCTCCCCGTGTGTAACTTCAGGACAAATCACCCCACAAGGCCCACGCCACTGGGCTGCTATCAGACAGGGGAAATTAAGTGCTTGTAAACATACAATGTGTCTGAAGAAGAAAAGGCCAAGTGTTGAGAGACTACAGGTTTGGTCCAAATATGGGTATTGACTAGGAAAACAGTCATAAATAAGTTATTTGGGCCTTCTGGGCCTTAGCTTACTTCTCTGTAAAGTGAGACCTCTGGTCCGGCTCTTACAAGTCCTTTCCAGCTTGAAAGGGGCAAAGGAAGGGTATTTGGGAA
The DNA here is from genome assembly GCF_003265705.2 of Callorhinus ursinus. NCBI lineage: Eukaryota > Metazoa > Chordata > Mammalia > Carnivora > Otariidae > Callorhinus > Callorhinus ursinus. The sequence goes on from NW_027397073.1 coordinate 26,042,718, forward strand.
CTGAGTGCCCAGGTGCATCACATTTAAGGTGTTCCCATTTTAGGAAAGATTTAAATGTTCCACATCGGTCCAGATTGCCACCCTGGAGCCCCACCCCCAATTGATGTCTGCAGAATGTGACCTGGACCTGGTTTTGCCTACCTCCTGGTCCAGCCAGCTCACTAAAAGCCTGACTCTCTCAGTTACCCTGCTCCTGCACCACAGGTCTTCCTTTGGGTTCCCCTCAGACTCTGCTTCCTCCTGGCTTTTGCAGATGCTGTTCCCACCACCTACCTGGATCTGTCTTCCCTCCTGCCCAGTGGGTCTTACTGTCCTGCATCTGTGTGTTTGAGCCCCTTGAGGACAGATATCGAGTCTACTTTGTTCCCCTTTGCATTTCCAGCTCATAGCCAGCACCCACCACATAATGGACATTTTATGAATATTTGCAGGATGATAAATAAATGAATGCATGAGTAAACATCAACCTATCCTCAGAGATTTCCAAACTAGAACCTCTACTTGTTTATATCTAAATAGTTATTGTTCACTTTAAAACAGCTGAGAGAGATGTTGTACAATATCTACTAATATACATCTCCCCACTTTCTAACCAACAGAACCCAGCTAGGTTCAATGCTACTCTTCAGACTCCCTTGCAGATAAGGGTGACCATGTGACTCACTTCTGGTCAATGAATTGCAGGCAGAAGTCTAATGGGGAGGCATCCAGAAAACTTACTATTTTTCTAATAAAAAGAGAAATGTTTTACCAGCACACAGTGCCTTTTGCCATTTGCAAAAGTCCCTGCCTGGAACTTGCACCTGATCTCTGGAGGGAAGCGGTATCTTGGGGCTATGAGGATGTAGACCACATGCTGAGGATAACAGAGCACAAGGCAGTGTGGTCACTGATGACGTGTTCAAATAGCTACCTTAGCTCTGGATAATTTATTCCTGGTCTATTTTTCATGTGGGAAAACTAAAATCCCTAATTGTTTAAGCCACCGTGGTGACATTCTGTTACAGAGAGCCAAGTGGAATCCTGAGTCAGCAGCTAACCTGAAATAAACAATATAACTATTCATGCATTCAATAACATTCATTGAGCACCTATGATGAGTCAGGTACGATGATAAATACTTTTTATACATTGGAATACAAATCTGATTATGACTCTGCTACTTCCCTCAAATTAAGTAAAAATTTTCTGAATGATAAATGTCTTCTGGCAGCTCTTCAATAATTTTTTTGAATTATTTTTTAAATGTTTTTGTTTCTTATCTTCTGGGAGGTCTCTTCACATATGTCTTGCCTCCCCAAATAACAGGTTGAACTGTACGAAATTGCTATCTCTATAAGTCAAAAATGTATGTTCATTTGCTGTGATTTAACCTAAATGTCGCACCTGACTCCTTAATGTGAATCATAGATGTTTCTCTGTGGTCTCGAACTGACCCCTGCAATCCATGCAATTCATAAGCCAATCCCTTCCTTAAAAGAAGAAAGGGAGGCCATTTCCTGTCCCAGAGTCTCAATGTCCTCGTCCATACAATGGAAAGGTTGGGCTAGAATCTATCCAAGTTCCTGCTAATACCGAGTCTAGAACGTGAAAACAGTGGTCTCTCACCCACCACGCATGGGGGGCCCTCACTGCCCAGTGAAGATGCCATCCACACTCTGAGCAGTCCCATGTAAATCTCAGAATCAGATATGGCTGGTGACCCTGCAATCCCTAAGAGGTCTTCTTGTCCATCCCTCTGTCCCTAAACCCCCAATACTGGCCTTGCCTTCAAGCAGCCCAGGCCTGAATTAGGAGGCCCAGCTCTGAACTAGGTTCTGTGGGTAGACAGGCAGCTCCACAGCCCGGCACCAGGTTCTGCTTCTTGAGAAAAAGCGTGACAAGAGAGTGCAAGAATGATGAGAGCATCTTAATTACGAACTAAAAAAAAATTGATAATAAATACGCATGTGGACTGGAGCTCTGTAGTCCTGTACAAGCCTGAAGTTCTTTGTGATGGTAGCTTCAAAGGTCACTTAAGACATTTTTCCTTATTACATTTTCTTCCCAATGATAATTTTAAAAGGTGCTGTGAAGCCAATTGAACTGAGGAGAATGGAAGAGAAAGCTCAAAGTTCCAAATACACAATATTACTGCTTAAATCCCAAGGCTGCCCATCTGGAGTGAGGACATTTATGGAGCTCCCATAGGCTGTGGCCCAACGCCTCTCACCCCCATCCTTGGGGACAGCTACTCCTTCTCCAGGCTGTCAGCTGCTCTTCCCTAATTCATCCATCCTCCCTGTGAGGTCAGCCAGGCCGATAGCCTTCCATGCCCCTGCCATGCCCCATCTTGGAGCCAAGTTTCTGGGTGAGCTCCAGGGTGAGGGGCACTGCGGGGGTTAATTACACCAGCGCCCCTGCCACCCCCAGCCCTGCGCACTGACAACTTGGCAACTGCACCATTGGTACAAGAGCAATATGCCACGCAGCTGGTGACAGAGAACTCTGATTTATTACCAGGAGTCCCTGGGATGGCAGCCCAAGTGCCCTTCTATCCAGGGGAGCAGCAGGGCCCCACAGTCAGTCGATGGGCACCCTCCATCAGACCCTGCTCCCATGGAGGGGACTGAAATTCCACAGGGCACAGGGGTAACATTCAAACCTTGTCACCCACATCTCTGGGAGAACGACCAGCAGCTCTATTCTTTGCTCAGCCCACAGAGGCATGCGTCGGAATGGAAGCCAACACAGTATGTTTTAGTGGCATTTCAAAGCCTGGGAATGATATCCTTAAAAAGGACTTGGGTCATGCGGGGCAATGGGCAAGCCCATTGGAGTGAGGAGGGAGGGCACCAGGAGGAGAGGCCTCTGGGCCCCAGGAAAAACGTTGGCATCACGAGGGCAGCACGAGCCTGAGCCCACACCGACCTCCAGCAGCCACGGCACTGCTGGGCAGCCTCTGGATGGGAAGGCTGAGGGGACCTACTCGCCCTTCACTTATTCATCTATCCACTCATCCATTCGTCTGTCCTTCCATTCAGCCTTCATTCTGTAAGTATTTGTTGAGTGCCTACTACATTCCAGGCACCGCACAAACCACTGGAGAAGCAACGGTGACCCAGTGATACAAAGTCCCTGCTCTCAGGAAGCTGTCATCCTCGTGGGGGAGGAGCCACAGCAAGGGGTAATACAGTGGCATGTTGCTAAGTGCTCTACAAGAGGTCGGCGGGCGCTATGGGAGCACGAAGGAGGGGCGCCTGACTCAGACATGGGACCAGGAAGCCTCTGTCCCCTCACTTATAAGATGGCAGTTCTGGGACTTGCCCAGCCATCCTGCAGGGTTGCTGAGAGGACGAGCTGTGACCGCACATGTGGAAGAACTTTAGGAACTGCCGATGTGCACAGATGTCGTTACGTGTCATCTCCCCGCCAGGCTTCTGGAGGAGGGAAGGGATCACCAGGCAGCACCTCTGGGGCCCCTGGCCATGGCAGCTCTGCAGGCTGAAGCCACAGGCCAATGCTCCCTCAAAAGAAGACCATCTCCTGACAGGCAAGGGACTGAACACTCCCCCAGCACAAGCATTTTTACTGGTTTTTTTCAGCAGTGGAGGATAGTCCCATGGAATCATCCATATTCTAGGAAGCCCCCAGGTTGGCCTTGCTAACTTTCCAGAGGCATGAGGGATGGTGTGAGGACACAGAAGCTGCTGATAAGCTTGAGAGGGCTGGGGCGGTGGGTGCAGGCAGTGTGCTCGCAGAGCATGGGGAAGTTTAAAAGCTAAAACTATAACCACACAAACCCTGTGTTTGCAAAAACAACAACCAGAGACTCATCATTCTCAAAGGACTAGAAGGAAGCTGGATCCTCAGACAGGGTTCTTGGATGAGTGCTGTTCTCAACACAAAGTTCCCGAAGTCAGAGAACACGTTTGCTCCGTGGTACCTGGTATGCAATGAGGCAGCCCCGCCATGATCGATACAGAATCCAATTAACGTTGCTACGCATTGGAAGTAAAAGGTGCCGGAAGGAGAGGAGAGCAGGAGATTCAACCCAGCCTCCCTGAGATGGGAACTGAGACCTAAGGAAGTAAAGAGCTGAGTGGATACCAGAGCCCAAGACTGCACCCTGTTGGGGGCAGTGTGGGGGGTGGGGACATATGCCCAATCATTTACTCACTGCTGGTAATCCATTAACTCCTGTAAGTTTCCTTAGCCTTTCCCCGCAAAACGGACCATGGCATTAGCCCATTTCATAGGGTTGTTGTGAGAACCAAATGGGATAGTGCATTTATAGGCACTGTGTAAACTCAGGCTCAGTACCTAAGGACTGGATCATTGTAGTTACCATGGTTCCCAGGGATGGTAACCAGAGTGATGCCATCCTGGTAGCCGACAAAACACCTTCAAAACTCCCTAGAGCTGAGCAGCAAGCCCTGAACACTTCAGGTGACCGCCATCAGCTGGAGTCAGAGCAGCCTGGGTCTGCGTGGCTCTGGGGGAGGTTGAGGGGACCCCTTCAGGTTCTAAGGTCACTATGAATGTCTAAAACAGGGTAGGAGGGTAGGGGGATGGGTTAGCCTGGTGATGGGTATTGAGGAGGGCACGTTCTGCATGGAGCACTGGGTATTATGAACAAACAATGAATCATGGAACACTGCATCAAAAACTAATGATGTAATATATGGTGATTAACATAACAATAAAAAAATTAAAAAATAAAAAAAAATGAATGTCTAAAACAAAGTCTCCAGCAGGTACGTGCTCAATGAGTGACAGCTACAACCCCTAAGAAACCCCTAAAACTTTGCTGCCCAGTTTTTAGCCCCCACACAGGGACATCTATGTCTTACTCAGATCCATCTCTGCCATACACATGTGAGTTAACCTGGGATTTGTCGTGTCATCCCCCAGGACTCAATTTCTTCCTTTGCAAAATGGACAAACACCTGCCCAAACCACTGTCAGGGGTTGTGGTGAGATATTGCTATTATCACCGCTGATGATTGACTCCACCTTGTGAGTATTCCATGCCCGGAATGGTCGGTTTCTCTTAGTTGACCACACCCTGCAAGCTCCATGGCTGGGAGAAGGTATCCCACATAAACAACTAGTAAGGGACAAAAGTCGAAGCCACCAAATTAAACTAGTACATCGGGGCCAATATTTAACAAACCCAAAGGTCGAGTTTTTGGTTGCGTTCTTTCTCACATTTCTCATCAAGTTATTCAGATGGGCATTCCCATTTTGTTCTAGATCATGGTTTGGGCTCCACAGTGCAACCAATTTGTTGAGATCCTGTCAAAGGCGAGGCACAAGGCAAGTGCCCTTTGAAAATCAAAGTGAGCTTTTAGTCCACAGCATTTGTTCATTTTTAATGTAAGTAATTAAACAGTGATTTAAAAAAAAAAGGAACTCCAATGCCTTTGGTTAAACACATTAATATAAATGATTAAAAAAGCTAATCTCCTAATGAGTTGAGAATTTTATATCGATTCAGTAATTACAAAGCATATTGCAAAATCAATGATAAATATGCCTGAAATTCCTATTGATTGGCTTACTCTGATAAGATTATATTGAACAGAGATGATAGATTTAAGAGTGTAAATGTGCGTTCACATTAATACATTCGGTGACAAATGGAAGCACAGGGGTAGACCTCAGGCCGGCTTGGAAGGAGCTCTGCTCGGTACACATTGTTCGTGCTCTTTCTACACACTTGGTTCTTGCTTTCAAAGCTGCTGGTTAATGAAACATAAGATTATTACTCCCCTGTGCATTTAAGTTTTCAGGTCTTTATACAATAATTAATTAGGATTATGTGACAAGAAGAGAATTTCCACCAGGAAAAGAAAAACTAATAGTACTGCTTTAACAAATGATGCTTAAACTCCTATTGACTCAACTTAATTTATTTAATCTTTCTACCTAGACCACCCTGAAGGTAATTATTCACTTTAAATACTTTTAAACTAGTATCTTTTAAGTCTGGGATTTCTTACATAGCCACTTACTGTCTAATAAAGCAGGCTTCCTGGGAATGCAGTGTTTTAAATTATATAGAAATGGGGAAGTCCATAAAACATATACAGCCGCAGTTCTCAAAGTGTTGTCCTTGGATCAGCAGCATCAGCATCACTCGGGAACTTGTTAGAAATAGGAATTCTCTGGGACCCACCCCAAATTTACTGAACCAGAAACTCTGGGGTTGGGGCCCAGCAACCTGTGTTTTTACAAGGTGATTTTGGTGCCTGCCCAAGTTTGAGAACCATGATTATAGGTCATTAGAATTTTCCTGAGCATTTACTTATATGCCTACAACTATGCCACATGGTATAAGGATACAGGAGAATATGTGGTACCTGCCCTCAGGGAGCTTACAGTCTGGTGAAGATGTTGAGATTTAGGTGCTTGGTTCTATCACTAACTAGCTTTAATATCTTGGCAAGACTCAACCCCTCTGGACTTGTTTCTTCATTTATAAGGACATAAGGGTGGCCTAGATACTCTCCAAAAGTTGCTTCCAACTCCAGATACCGTTCTAAGAGTCTACAAATTGGAGGAAAGTGAATTTGTTCACACAAGCTCCATACTGGCGATATGATTTGAAACACAAAAGGAAATCTTGCAGGCTACTGGGGCTGACTCCCCTCTGGAAAAGCACGGTCTTCGATCCCCCTGCTCAAGTTACGCCTCTGGCTTTCACAACATGAGCTAAACCCTCTCTGGAAACAGAGAAAGGCTCAGTGGGGGAGAGGGCAGAATGCCCCCCTCCCCGGGAATTCAGATGCCTGTGTCCCTACCCCCAGTGAGATTCACTGCTCCAGCCCTCTCCTGCCTGGTGGCCCTCTGGTGGCCGGGGACTGAAAGGTTTCCCTAGGACTGGTGGAAGAGAACCACACAACTGAACTTTGGGTGGCAAGAAATATCATTCATTGAGCAATATCAAGACAGCCCTGAACTTAACTACGGGAAGCAAATTTCACGTGATAAAAGGCAGGGTGCCCGAGAGGCCCTTAAAGTAAAACCGCACACAGCGGTGCCCAGGGCTGCTCCTAGCTGGCCTTCTCTGAACCTCCTGCCCTCCCATTACCCACCCTCCCAGCACAGATTGTGCTTCCGGGGTACAAATGTTTTTAATGAAGTGAATGCTTGTTCATGGTTCACAGGCCCTGAAGGTAATCCTCCAAGAGAACTTCCTGACATGCTTTGCATTAAGACCCCATCACTGAAAAAAAACACCCGACTTTCCAATGGGAGAGGGGCATACATACTCATTTAGAAACAGGGCACACACGAGAAGTCTTAACACCATGCGATATTAAATATAATGAATCCTCTTAGTAGTCATGGCATGTTAGAGCTAGGAAGGGTCCTCGGTGATCACTGAACCCCCTTGCGTTAGAGTCTATACTGCAAAATCTAGCACTAAATTGTATACTCTTTATTAGAATAATGAAGGATGTGTCCATTAATATTGTGCCTCTATTAGGCCCTTGGAATCAAGACCTGAACCCAGAGCTTTTGCCCTGAGGCCAGTTCTTCCTTCATCACCAAAGGAAGTCTTGCTTATAGCAGAAACAGGGGGTGGGACACAGCAAGAAGATATTTCTTTCTTCATGCCAATTGTTCATTCTCTCTGTGAAAATGTGTTCTAATGAAAAACATTTTTCATCAAATCTTTAGGTAAAAGTGACATTGCAAAATGCACCATATCATTCCTAAGGCTTTGCCTGCCCTCTGTAACACCGAGCACCCCCAAAAGCGCTTGTACCTCTCAGAAGCTGTCCTCTGGGTTCCCAAACCCAGCCAGCCTGAGGAGAACAGTTAGGATCCCCTTGTCTCCATTCTCCCCTTCTCTCTCATGTCCCTCGGGAAATATCTACACAATTATTTTATATGAAGAGATTAGGTATTGGTAATAGGTTCCTTATCCTATCTCAAAGGTATACAAATATTAACAAAAAGCATGACTCTTACCCGCAAAGTGGTGAAATTTCTGGCATCAGCGGCCAACAAGTTAGAGAAATTTTCCAGCTAGTGATGACAGAGAGAAACCAATGGTGCCCCTCCATCAACTCAGCATCACTGATCTGACTCTGCTGGGGGGCTGTCCCCCTTTTGGCAAGGTTTCTCTTATAAATGGCCCAATCGATACTCATTAGGCATTGCCAGCTCCTTGTCTCTCCCTAACTGATTTATCCGCCATGCTATAAAACCCATTAAAAATTAATTCTCTAATAGACAAGGGCTCAAATTGGCTGCCCGGAGGTTCCGGGTACAAGACAGATGTGCATTGCCTCTAGAAAGGAGACACCCAAAGGCAGGGGCAGCCCAAGAATGGAGCATCCTCTCTTCAAATCCATGTGCCCAGGGGAACCCATGAGCAACCCTCGTGACATTTGTCCACTCCAAGAAAATGATGTCCCACAGCCTTCCAAATGGGAAGGGAACACTGATCTAGTCTTCCTGATCAAGGACTAGAAAATAGAACACCTTGACAATCCCCTATCCCAAATTGGGAGGGAGAAGGATGGATCATATTCTTTGTGGAAAAGCCCAGCCCTGTGTTTTAGAGAGCTCACTGGAGCTGTAGTGCAGAGGCAACAAGAGGGGCAGAAGATTGAATTTGGGGAACCCAACAAGACAATATTCAGATAAGACACAATGGTGGCCTGGCCCAGAGCAGTGACAGAAGCGATGTTGAGAGGGAGGGTGCAGAGCATAACTGACGGAGCCAGGAATTATTCATTGTTAGGTGCCCCTGGGCTGAGGGTAGAGCCTGGCAAAAAGAATGAATGAGGGGATGAAGGAAGAGAAGAACCCAGAAAACAAGCTGTGGGTCAACCTAAAAGTGACTAACTAATACCCACTGGTAGATGTAGGAATACAACTGACAGCTTTGAACCTAAGAACATATTTTCTCTTTTGAAATGCTTCCATAATGGATCTGGACTTTAAAAACAGCACGGGTTCATTCATTAATTCATCCCACAAATGTTTATTAAGCACCTACTATGTGCCAGGTGCTGGGTTAGATGCTGGAGACATAATAATAAAATTGATACATAGTTGAAGCCCTCAAGGAACTTACTTTTTTTTTTTTTACTATAATGTTGATATAGTAGTGCTTTCCCCCCCAAAAAAAAAATAAGTGGGAGAAGGAGAGCACGTGCTGTTCCCACTTCTCTCTGTGGTCCACCCATGGGAATTGTTCATCCAGCAGATCATTAATTGGCCCTTCTCTTCCTGGCACTGTATGCCTGGGAGAAATAACTAGGCCCTCCAAGCCAAGGAACAATGCCAAACCTCCTACAGGATGGTGAATATCAACACATTGAAGATCTATGTCTCCCTTTGCCTAGTTTTCCTTAGTTATGACCTGCCCAGCAGGGCGTGGCTGTCCCTCCAAATCTGAGTAAAGATCTTCCCACTCCCAAGGGCAAATTTCAGAGCTTTACCACACCCCAAACTGTGAAGCCAGCTTCCCTGGCCTCTGTGAATTAACTTGTGCACCACTGGGCAGAACAGGGAGGCCATCCAGGGGCCCAGGGATGAGGAGGAAGATGGAGAATACTTCTCAGATGATGGGGCTGAGATCATGGCTGACAGTTAGAGAGTGTGAAAACAGACGTGGTGCTACGTCCCAGATGGCAGAATTTGAGTACCCCTGTCTGTCAACCTTAAAAGAAATAAGAAATACATTCCAGATTAATAAAACCCCCTACAAAAGGCAGGAATTCTGAGATGAAGCAGCAAGCCATAATTCAAGTGGTCTCAAGAATGATTTGGATAAACTTATGAAAAATTCCTAATGGCTAATTAAGAGGAAGTTTCGGAGTATTGGAGGCAAGTCCAAAGTTGTTGAACCCTTAAAGCAGTATCTGTCAAATGCCCTCTGTCAGGGACAGATGCTAAGACTGGATGAACCCATGGATGGCTCGTGGTGGCACTTCTGATTCCCATGGGACAGTGATGACCAGTGCAGGTCTCAGGGACACCCAAAGGTCTCTACCCCAGCCTCTTCTAGCCAACAAGGACATGGCTGGCTTTCTTCATCTCTAACCTGACATTTGCAGTCACCAGCCCTATCCTGGAGTCCATAGATTTCCAAATCTGTGCACATTGGTGTACTTCCTCCAAGGAGCCTTGCCTTTGCTATGGCATCTTGTCCCATCATTCCTCAGAACTTGAGATGAGGCAGGTCCCACCACCCCACCCCAGGGCCAGGACCCTCAAGGAAAGAAGTGGATTTCTGCCCACTCTCCCATTGGGAGGCCAGTATGAAGAACACCTTTGGGAAACTGATGGTGGCCCGTCCTCTCTTACTTAGATCAGAGGGCAGCATTCAGTTCACAGGCTCCCAAGAACAATGTCCCCCAAACCCCCCATCAGAGGAGCTGGCTCCCTGCACGCCCATCCTCCTTCATCCCTAGACTCCAACCACCAGGCCCTAGCACCTCTGGCACATCTCCTTGCCCATACAGTGGATTGGCTGTTTGGTGGATTTTCTGATTGCCCCACTCTACGCACACTTTTCAGTGAGATGGTAAAGTATATATCAGCCAACAGCTTTGTGGGGACCAACAGTTTCCCTCCTTGCCACCTTGGACAGTCCCTGTGCAGAGCCCATCAGTGGGAGAGGCCCAGAGCCTTAATTCTGGATTTCTTTCCCAGACAGTAGTATGCTTGGCCCTCACCAGCTTATTGTCCTCTCCTCATCTGCTCCCGACACAGGGACTCGGCCCAGCTTCTGCTGCCATAACTAGCTGCCAAGATGAAGGCAGGCCGGCCTCAGAGGGATGGATTCTGACAAGTTGCAGCCATTCCAGATGGGGACCCCGATACCCAGGGCTCAGCTGCCTTCAAGCCAAATGGGAAAATCAGTGACTTGAACCTTCAAGGTCCTTCTCATTACTTCCTGATACTCTTAAATTGTCCGCCATATCTCCTATTCACTCATGTATTCATTCAATAAATGCTTAATGTCTACTATGTGCTAGGTCCTGGGAGTACAGGTGACTAGGATGGGCATGACCCCTGTCCTCTTGGCATTTTACAGGAAGAAAAAGAATAACTTTATTCGTACGTTCATGCTCAGTATGTTGGCGGAGAACACAGTGTTTATATTAATGGTGTGGTCCACCAGAATTTTGGGTGCCCCCTGCAGAGTGTATTTCGAGTAGAGGAATCTTTCCGAGACTCTCAAATCTCATTCCATAGTAATTTTATCTTCTGGCTCCCCCAGTGTTGGTCTGCCTGCACCCCTGATTTCTGCCCCCCCCCCCCCCCCTTCCCCGACTCTCCCAGCCCCTCCTCACCCTCTGCCCTTTCTCTGCTTCCTTCGGCACACTTTGCCTTCCTTCCACCCCTAGCTGGAAGCAAGAGCAGCAAAACTGATTTCATTTCTCTTCTTTTCCTTTGGTGAGTCGATCTGTGACAACCCTTTTTATGCATTTAATTCATTCTCAATTTCTCATAATCAGGGGGATGGGATCCCCTAAGGTTAGGTGAGAGCTTGTCAGAAAAAAAAAAAAGGCAGCATAAATTCACAGAGGTAATCATAGTCTATCTGCACTTCCCACTGCCCGTGGAGCTATTAACTAATATCACTCTCTAATCTTTTTTGTACTTATTTATTTTGTAGCGAGAAACTAGTGTTATAAACACCCCTACTGTCAAAACTTGTCATCCCCATTACCTCAAGGCGGGCTTCATCTCTGTTATTCTAATTTCAGAGTTTCTCAAATTCACAGCCGCTGGAAATTGAGTACAAAATCCATTATCATTTGTATATTTTAATTATGCAAATGAGGCAGCTCAGCTGCGATGTCCGGGACCTGCAGGGATGCCTGACTTGATTCTGGGTGATTACAATTTATCCAGTCGAGTCACTTTAATTGTAACAAGCTAATTACATTGTTTCATTTGGCTTTAACAAAAGAAAAAGAGACAGGAAGCTGGATGTGGCTCAGGGACAGACCGTGGCCTACCACCAGCACTGGCGGGAAGACACCGGGCACAAGCCATCCCTGGCCAGTTGAGGGCCTGGTGGGGGACCCCAGAGGAGAGGCAGCTCGGCGTCAGGTAGCTGAAAGCAGCGGCCCTCTCAGGCAGGGGCCTGCCCACCAGCGGTCTCTGTTAGGGATGCAGGAGGATGTCCATTCCAGGCGGAGTTTATCCAGTGGTGAGCCTGACATCCGACCACCTCATAGAAGGGCCCGTTCCACTCAAGATCTTTTTGGCCCCAGGCCGATGTCTTTGAGAACCTACCTAATTTCCACTATTTGTGAATCTGCGTGTGTATATAATGTTTCTGGATAAATCTGCAGCTTCCTCCTGTCGCTGAGCATTGCGACCCTGAGAAGCCAGCAGAAGGGTTTCCCATGGTCAGACAGAGGAGGATGCCGAAGTGGGTGAGGAAGCAGAAGCCAGAGAGATGAGAGAGGGAATTTGGGGCAAATTCTACAAAGTGGGGACACCGCTTCATAAATTTCTTCTTCAGGGTCATGTTTTTATGCCCGTGATCAGTGATGAACACGTATTCCCTTGAACCAAAGCTGTTTTCTCCCCCAGTCATTACGCCTGCCAGTGAGACAGAAGGTGCTTAGGCTTACAAGTTCAATATTTTAGCAGCCTGAGAATCCCCAGGAAGTACGAGGCTCGTGTACATTAACAAATGACCATTCCTCATAACAGTTGCAGCAGGGCCAGAATTACAGGCATTAACTCAATTCTAGAGTGTTGCCAAACCCCTTTTTTTTTTGTAATTCTTTGGTTCACCCCCATTCCAGAACCAGAGTCCATGACCTTTCCACCCTAGTCTGGGCCAGACAAAAAAACTGTGACTTCAGCTGCCTAACATGGCAATAGACCCAATACAAAAATCCAGAAATTAGATTCATGGCTAGTAATGTCAGCAAGTCAATTCGTCAACAAATATTTATTGAGGTTTATTGAGATTCTCTTATAATCATGGCCCCTACTTCCAAGGTGTTATACTCCAAAGACAGAAATGAGGCTAACGTGTTGGAAAGGGACAAAGCTGGAGTGCTCAAGGAGGTCTGAGGGGAGAGACATCTGCAGGGTCAGGGTAGTCAGTACTTCCAACACTCAAGTTCATGGTTGGGAGGAGGGGCTGGATTCGAGGTGAGGCAGACACTGAGCAGGGTGAGAGCTGCTGTCCTGACATGGCTCTGTTATAAAGGATGCCCATTGTAACATCGGATGAAGGGGTTGCAGGTGTGGTAGACGCAACAGAGCCAGAGTCTGGGGCTCCCGTGAGGCAACACCAGTATGGGGTGAAGGGGTTTGGTGCCGGCCTTAGAGTGCTAAGGAAGTGGAGCAAAGGGCATGGTCTTCCCCATCGAGCCCGCCATGTAAAGCAATGTATCTGTCTGCAATGCAAATCTGGACATCAGTGAGCCCAGAGAGCCTGGGGGATAGAGACAGTGAACAGAACTATGTGGTCCCATGTCAGTGGGATTCAGGATGAAATGCCTCTTGGGTGAGCTTGGGGGGAGGGTGGGGTATGCTTTGAGGTTTTTGAAAGGAGGAGGTTATGTCTCAGTGGATACGTGGGAGGAAGAGATTTGTGGAAGGAGGAGCCGCGTGGGCAAAGACGTAGAAGAGCTGCACCAGACAGGGGTGGAAGCTGGAAGGAGGTGGATGGAGAGATGGCTGGTGGGCACAGTCAAAGCAAGGACGGCGACTCTGTTTATGGAACACCTGCCTCTGTGCCACTGAGTTCTGGGTTGACAGTCGGTCCTCCTTCCCCTGCTGGTGGGACACCCAAAGAGGAGACCTAGGGTGCTGTCCAGGACAGAATTGCATACAAGGTACCCTTACAAATACTCATGGAAGGAAAGAAAAGGAAGAACAGGAGGGGGAAACAGGAAAACCTGTTGGGAACAAGGACATGAACTTTCTCCTCCCAGACCCACTACCAACCAGCTGTGTGGTCCAGGTTATGTCATCGAAGGGCTCAGAACCTGTTTCCTAATTCATCAGAGGTTGGCGGGGGGTGGGGGGTGGCAATGAGCATATCTGGAATGAATGTTCCAGACACAGGTCTCATGAATCAAGAATTTGGTGTATTTATCTCTCGCTCCACAGTGTCTGTCTCTGCGAAGAAATGCTGCTCTGCATTGGGGTGAGTGGTCGGGACCAAAAGAAAAACAACTGAGGCCACTGCTTCCGCCTGAATTCTCCAGCTCGAAGTAAATTCGAGCCAGATGCCCAGCTCCTCATCGCTCCATCAGATGACTCCATGGAGTAATTATAATACCTTATGGGCATGAACTCACTGATTCTCATCATGCCCTGGGAGAGAAGCACTCAGATCATTATCCTCCCTATGCCCAGGGAGGGAGGAGCATCTTATTCTCTCCATGTGTGCATCCGGACAGCACCTGTCCCCCAAATGCACTGGAAGGGGAGCGCCAGGACCAGCCGCACACGGGGAAAATGGATGAGCTGGAGTCAAGGTTCTGGGAAAGGGAGAGCAGGAATGGTGGGGGAGGGTGGTCCAACAGCAGAGGGAGGGAAATTGGCTGAGCTCGACTCGGTGGTGTCTGAGGGAAGCAGAGAACCAATTACAAATACTGGAACAATCTAGGCTTGAAAGAGGGAAAGAAGGCAGGGGAAAGCCCCGGGCCAATCCAGGGACTAGCGTGGAACGGAGAGGAGGCGGCAATCCTGATGAGGAGATGGGGCCCAAGGGCAGCCCAGGGAGTTGCTGAACAGGACTTAGAGAAAGTGAGAAAGTCCTTACCAGGTCTTCTAGCCCCTGTTCAAAGCTTCCTCATACGTGCGCAAATCTCAAGTTCCCCTTCATCCCAGGAATTCTTACAATTATTAAATTTTATTTTATTTATTTTTTTAAAGATTTATTTATTTGAGAGAGCGAAAGAGAGCACGAGTGGAAGGAGGGACAGAGGGAGAGAGAGAGAGAGGGAATCCCAAGCAGACTCCCCGCAGAGCATGGATCCCCAACGGGGCTCAATCTCATGACCCTGAGACCATGACCTGGCTTGATGACAGCATGTGCAGAGTGCCCCCCGCGGGTGCCAAACCTCCAGTAAGGAAAATCAGAGCTCTTAGTGGGGGAGGCACTCAGAATCGAAACCACGTACACCTCCATTGCCAACCCTGAAAATGCCAGCCAAGCAGCCGCCAAAGTGCTTGAGCAGATGGAGGACTGTGAGCCAAATGGGTCTCTCTGCCCCGGAGCAAGTGACACCTCAGAGGACAGATGTGTTCTGGCAACTCCTTGGCCCCACAATTACACTTAAGCCCCCAGGTCCCTCTCCATGTTCACTCACCTGTCCCCATTTTCAGATGCATGTGGGAATGTGAAGCCCACCCTCATATCCAAATAGCTTGCCGATTAAGCACCTGAACGCTTGAGCCAGACTGCTCCAGGCACAATCTCCAGTTGGACCACCTACTAGCTGTGCAGCTTTGGGCAAGTATCTGAACTACTCTGTGCCTCTAATTCTTCATCAGTGAAGTGGAGATAGTAACAGTATTTGCCTCGTAGAATTATTGTTAGCATTAAATGATTTAACACATCAAACCCACTTGGGAAAATTCCTGACCTTTAGTAAGTGCTCCGTGAACACCCGATGGTCTTATTGCCTCATCTCCCCACTGAGTGTGTGAGTTTGTTGAGCTGCAAGGACCACTCCTTTGTTCCTTCTCCCACGAGCCTCTGTGAAGTACCCATTATGTACCCACCTGACCCTGCTGTTGTAGCTGACGACGCAATGGCCAGGAAAGCCCGGTCCTCTCAACACAAGGGCTCAAACCTAGGGAAACTGCTGACGACGCCAGAAGGGGAGAGGCCGCTGGGCAAGGGACTGGCTCCCGCAGATCTGTGACCTTCAGCCTGGGAAGGGGGCTGCATGTGCACTACATGCTCCCATGGGGACTCAGCGACTTGTGGCTTCCACCCCACAGGCCACCCCGTAGGCTAACCCTCAAGAGCCTTCTGCTCCAGCACAGAGCACGGAGGTGTGGTTGGAATGGGTGCACAGAGGCTCTGGAAACACGGCGAACGTTCCCGGGCAGGATTAAACGTCCACACTCTACACAGCCAAGGCTCTGTGCATCCGTGGGAGGGTGAGCGCCAAGGGGGTGTCACTCTTCAGCACAGTTTGTGAAGGGTCCAGGGAGGGTGTGCCCTTTCAAGAGGGAGGCAAAATGAATCCACAGAGCAACTGTGAACGCAGACCGCTCCCCTTGGTGCTCCCAGAAGCGGGGCCTCCCTCTCCAGCTGCCGCCCAGCCTCGGGAGCTCTGCGGCTCTGTCACATCAGCTTGTGGCATCTGCCAGGAGTCGCCAGCCAACGTTGGAAAGTGCTGAGCGGTCTGCCTCTGTCATGCTAAAGACGAAGAAACCAAGGCCCAGGAAGGAAATGTCGTGTGCACAGGGCCACGTGGCTGAGTTGCTCCAGAGCCAGGGCCACAGGGGGCCTCCAGATTCCTAGACTCAGTGGCGTGTCTGCTCACCCGTGTGCCTTTGCAGGGTGGTGCCTGTTGGTGTGCTTTCCCTGGTGTTCCGATTCCTTCCAAGTTCCACACGGTCAGCCCCCAGGGAGATTGCAATTGGAATGTCCCAAGGGAAGGACTGCGGGACACCCAAGCCACCAGGGCCCAGCGCCCAGCCAGGAGCCAGTCACTCCCCGCCCGGCTCACTCGCGGGCATGTCTTCTGCCGGCTCTCTGCCCAGCGTGCCTTCACCAGAACACACGGTTTTCCCCAAATGAAGCCTTTGGGTGAGGCTGGAGCTTGCCGCTGCTTCCCTTTAGAGGCCACCATGCGAATTTGGGGCCACCTGAGTAGGGCGCGCGTGGTCAGCCACCACGTCTGCTGGCTGCCTCCGCACTGGACACTCCATAGGTATCACCAGTTCCTCGTTTTACCCCACTTCACAGATGAGAAAACCAAGGCTGGATGAGATCGGTCTGTTTGCCCAGGGACACCGTTCTCCATCGGCAGGCCAGGCCTGGCCCCAGTGAGCCAGACTCCAGGCCCTGAGCCACTCACCACTCAGCTCTGCCGCCTCTGCTCCGGATTGCTTCTCCTGCGTAGACCTGATTCTGTTCTAGTTCTCCTCAACACCTTCGCTGGTCCTTCTCCGAAAACGACCTCATTCACACCGAGAAAGAAAAACACTTCTTCAGCAACCAGGGCAGCTGGCTTTGTGTTAGGGAGACCCTTTCCCTTAAACTGGGCGGACGAGACAGACTCTCATGAACAGGGACAGGCCAGAGGATGGTGGCCAGCGTTGGCTGGGCAGAGAGCAGTTAGACTTGGCTTGGGAGAGAGAGGGGTAGTTCAGAGAAGGGGAAGAGCGGGAGAGGAAGCCAAACATTCCCCTGAGGGAACCCTCCTATGCTGTTGGTGGGAATGCAAGCTGGTGCAACCACTCTGGAAAACCGTATGGAGGTTCTTCAGAAAGTTGAAAATAGAGCTACCCTATGACCCAGCAATTGCACTACTGGGTATTTACCCCCAAAATACAAATGTAATGATCCGAAGGGACACCTGTACCCCGATGTTTATAGCAGCAGTGTCCACAATAGCCAAACCATGGAAAGAGCCAAGATGTCTATCCACAGATGAATGGATAAAGAAGATGTGGTATATATACACAATGGAACATTATGCAGCTATCAAAAAAAAAAAACAACCAAAATCTTGCCATTTGAAACGACGTGGATGGAACTGGAGGGTATTATGCTAAGTGAAATAAGTCAATCAGAGAAAGACAATTATCATATGATCTCACTGACATGTGGAATTTGAGAAACAAGGCAGAGGATCATAAGGGAAGCGGGGGGAGATGAAACAAGATGAAACCAGAGAGGGAGACAAACCATAAGAGACTCTTAATCTCAGGAAACAACCTGAGGGTTGCTGGAGTGGAGGGGGGTGGGAGGGATGGGGTGGCTGGGTGATGGACACTGGGGAAGGTATGTGCTATGGTGAGCGCTGTGAATTGTGTGAGACTGATGAATCACAGACCTGTACCTCTGAAACAAATAATACATTATATTTAATAAAAAAATTTTTTTTAATTTCCCCTGAGGCTGAGGGAATACTTTTCCCAGAGACTTTCTCTCTCTGTTCCCTAACTCACACCTCCTATTGCTTATTCTGCCTACTCAAATGGCTTCAGCTGCCTGTTCATGATCTTGTCTTAGATCTTATGATTCGGGGTGATTTTCCTTCGTCTTCTACCTATACAGAGCCGAGGACCACCGTGGCACTGAAGGCCAGAATTCCACAAAATAGGAAGCTCTGCTTGGCCTGGGTCTCCTCCTGTCAGGGATCCCCGTGATGGGTCCATCCCCAGAATCACCATCCAAAGACCGACCCATGGCCACCCGCCCTTCCCTCTCTCTGTGGCTCAGAGAGAACAGACATCCCATCCCCCTGTCCACACCTGCCATACGATAGATGGCGGGCTCTAAATAATTAACGAGAATCATTTTGTAATGCGCTGACCCCCGAACATTGCACATCACTCATTCTGATACTCTTGCTCTCCCCTGCTCCCTCTCCATCTCTCTCATTCCGACAGCTCAGCCTCCTGTCTTGGGTGCCCACCAAACACCACATCAACAGGCCCCCTGCATCTCTTACCAGCTGCATGAGGCAGCAAAGGTGTTTGATCTCTGAGACTCCTTGGAAAATCCCAGTGGAGTGGTGTAAGCGGCTGGTCAGGGGAAGGTGTTGATGCTAGGGCTGCCCCTGCTCGAGCCTGGGAATGCCTCCAGCTCCTGGGACCCACCCAAGAGCTCTGGCCTAAGGGGAGTGGTGGGGGGAGGGGGAACCCAGAAGAACCATAGGCCTCAAAGAGGAGTCTGAGGACAGTTTGAGTGGCTCTGCCCTCCAGAGACTTGCCCCCTAGGTGGTGCAAGAAGCTACACACGAGAAATACTGAGAGATCTGTACAAGTTCCCCAAAGAATTTTCTCTGTCCCTGAATTTCCTGCCAGTCTATTCATACAGTTTACCTCCTGTGTGTCCAGGCCTGTGAGGGGTAACATGGAAGGACACGTGAGAAGACTAAGTGCCTTTGTCCGGATGTTTGTCACCCAACCAGGAGATCAGAACTCACACACAAAACCATCAGAAAAAAAAAAAAAATGCAAAACTGTGGAATGTTTCTGGAAGAGACACACAAGACACTGGTGCCCCCGGTTACCTCTGGAGAATGGAAACAGAAGAGAAAAGAAGAACCAAGTTGTACTTTCCCCCACCAGCTTTATAGAGGTATAACTGACAAATAAAACTGTATATATTTAAAGTGTACAGTGTGACAATTTGATATATGTATCCTTTCTGAAATGACTACCACAATCAGGTTAATTAACACATCCATCACCTCACCTAGTTTCCAGTGTGTGTGTGTGTGTGTGTGTGTGTGTGTGTGTGTGTGTGTGTGTGTGTGTGTGTGGTGAGAACAATTAAGATCTACTTTCTTAGATATATATTCATCAGGGATATTGGCCTGTAATTTTCTTGTCTTACGGTGTCCTTGTCTGACTTTGGTATCAGGGTAAATGAGTTTGGCAGTGTTCCCTGCTCTTCAATTTTTTCAGAAGAGTTTGAGAAGGATCGCTATTAATTCTTCTTTGAGCGTTTCATAGAATTCATCAGAAAAGCTGTCATGATCCTGGGCTTTACTTTGTTGAGTTTTTGATGACTCCTCACTGGTCTGCTCAGATTTTCTATTTCTTCATGATTCAGTCTTGGTAGATTGTAGGTTTCTGGGAACTTGTCCATTTCTTCCAGGTCATCCAACTTGTTGGTGTAGAATTGTTCAGCATGTCTCTTAGGATCCTCTGTATTTCTGTGGTATTAGTTGTAATGTCTCCTCTTTCATTTCTGATTTTATTTACTTGAGTTTTTTTTCCCTTAGACTCACAACAATTCTGTTTATCTTTTTAAAAATCACCTCTTAATTTTGTTGATCTTTTCTAGCATTTTTCTAGTCTCTGTTCCGTTTATTTCTGTTCCAGTCTTTGTTATTTCCTTCCTTCTGCTAACTCTGGGTCTGGCATATTCTTCTTTTTCTAGTTCTTATTAGCTCCAGAAGACTTTTCATAGATTCTTTGAGGTTCTCTACATAGACAATCATGTCATTAGATCACCAGTTCATTATATTTTAATAAGGCTATGTCTCAGGACCTGCCAGGTGGAAGAGATGCACCGGACAAGGTGTGCATAAGGGGCGGAGCTTCCATGCCCCACCAGGTGCACCCACCTCCCAGCCCTTTCACCTGCTCACCAGCCCTGAAGCTCCAGGGTTGTGCTTTCACTTTTCACTTGTTAGACTTTCCTGACAGAATTTTTTACAGCAATGTATTACTTTGTGCAATTTCTAAAATACACTTGTAGAAAGAGACCAAATCCAGACTGGACTGTAAGCCACTCTGAGGGTCTGTGCTCTGTGTCTCTTCCATTTCTGTGTCCTCACCATCTGGAACATTCCCTGGGCAGCAGAGATGCTCAATCAGGAGTTGCTGAGTGTGGAATAAAGATGGTGCTGTTGTGAGCTTAAAGCTAATGGTGGAAAATAATCTTAGAGAAAAGGGTAGTAGTGGGGAGATGACCATAACAGCTTTAAGAAGGAACCAGGTCGGAGGGGGGAAGGTTGGGGGAGGGGTGAATAACTATATGTGGTGACAGATGTTAACTAGATTTATCATGGTGATCATTTTGTGATATATACAAATATTGAATCATTATGTTGTACACCTGAAACTAATATAATCTGATATGTCAATTATATCTCAATTAAAACAAAATTTGATAGGGAGGCTGAAGGAGGATTTTAAAAATCTAAGTAACTTTAGAACTTCTATAAACAGTTTAAATATCCTTCATCTAAAATAAAAATTGAAACAAACATATTTTTTAAAAGATGAAGAAGAAGAAACCAGAAAGGATTTAGATAAGCAGAAAGGCTGGGAATGGATGGTCAAGGCTAGAGAAAAAGTGTTAGCCATCAGTAAGTTTCTTGAGGAAGGAAGGAAGGGAGGGAAGGAGGGAGGGAGGGAGGGAGGGAGGGAGGAAGGAAGGAGGGAGATGAATAACGTGAGCCAAGGCAGGAAGACACAGAGGTGGAAAGAGTCAAGGCCAGTGAATGCAAGAGCGTAGAGATAAAACTAGGGAGGCAGCATCAAGCCTCTTTAGGAAAGCCTTGGCTCTGGCCTAAAGGATGGAAGGACACGCCACCTCTGTGCTCCAGGCAGGTCATGAGGCACTACAGAGCCAGGCAACTGGTCTGGTGCACAGTGGCCACAGACTTCTTCACCACACTCTACTGCCCCAAGCCAGCAACTCCCAGCCCCAAATGGTGTGGAGCCCGCTGCCTCTGAATCACCTAAGGGGAGGAGGGAAGACAGTAAATGCAGGATCCCAGGCCCTGCTCCCTGAGATTCTGGTTGCATAAGGAGTAGCCAGGTATTCACATTTTTAACAAGTTCCCCAGGGGGTCAGAAGAAAATCAGGTTGGGCGCCTGGGTGGCTCAGATGGTTAAGCATCTGCCTTCAGCTCAGGTCATGATCCCAGGGTCCTGGGATCGAGTCCTGCTTTGGGCTCCTTGCTCAGCAGGGAGTCTGCTTCTCCCTCTCCCTCTGCCTCTTCCCCTGCTTGTTCTCTCTCTGTCTCTCCCGCAAATGAATAAATAAAAATCTTTAAAAAAAAAAAAGAAGAAGAAGAAAATCAGGTTTAAGGACCATTGACCTAAATCATCCCATTCTTTTACAAGTCTTCAGAAAATGATTTCCACAAAATCTTTCAGACCTATAATAACTCCTATCTCCTTTCCCTTTCCTTGCTCCCCACTCCAGTGATAACAAAAAGACATTTACTGGGTATATGAGTCAGTTCAGCTGCTATAACAAAATACCATAGACTGGGGGGCTTAACCAACAGAGATTTATTTTCTCACAGTTCTGGAAGCTGGAAGTCCATGATTAGGGTGCCAACATGGTTGGGTTCTGGTGAGAGCCTTCTTTATGGTTTGCTGTGTCCTCAAAGGGCAGTGAGTTCTGGTCTCTCTTCCTCCTTTTGTGAGGGCACTAATCCCATCATAAGGACCCCACCCTCATGACCTCATTTAAATTTAATTACCTACCATAAGTGCCACTTTCTCATACCATCACTTTAACATATGAATTTGGGGCATGGGGGGGGGACACAAACATTCAGCCCTTAACACTGGGGGGAAAAATATAAGCTCACTTTCCCAGCCTTCCTTGCAGTAAGGAGTGATTGTGTGACCCACAATGAAACATAAAGTGAAGTCTTCTGAGAGGTTTCGGGAAAAGAGATTTTTTCCCATGTAAGAGAAGAAAACACTGCCCTTTTGTTAATCCCTTACCTCCAACCACTTCTTGCCCCCTATCTTTGAATATTGTTATGATACCTGGAGCTGCTGCAGCCAGCTTGGGACCATAAGGCAACAAGCAGGAGGACAAAAAGACACAATTCTAAAGATGGTGTCATTGGAAGGATGGCTTTGATAGCAGTGCTGAGTTCAGTAGCAGCCCTAGATGACCTGTCCCTGCACCTCTAACTCAGAACGTTCCACCTCTGGACCTAGAGATAACTGAAGGGTGGTACGTAAACCCCTGTGAGTGAGTCAGACTCCCTGTTCCTCATAGCTGAGGGCATCTTACCACCCACTCACATGAACCCAAAGCCCTTTGGATCATCTTGGTGGACACAGCCATGTGGGTGGCCATTCCTGCACAAAAGCTGTAGAGAGACACTACAGAAACCAAACTGCCTCTTGCACTTTTGCCTGCTAAATCCTGTACATTTTCCTAAAAGAAAGAGACAAGCTGTAACAGGCACACGTGCTTGGGCTCTGCCTGACTTTGAGGTTCCCATCTCGCCTGGTTTCCCAAAGGGGCTTTGATAGAGGACAGAGAGCGCAGGCAGCACTCCCCAGGCATAGAAGGCCTTCGTGCTCCCCTCCTCCCCACCACCACAACAAAATTCCTTGTCTGCTAGCTGCTTCCTTTGGGCTCCCGCTAAAATCTAGAGAATATAGGCTTTCTTCCTTCCCAGGAAAAGAACTAGAATGTGGGAAGGTTGAAAGGCATGAACCTGAGAGGTGAGCTGGCTCCAAGTCTAAAGGCTCGCATCCTCTCTTCCGAGCAATAGATACTTAACACTTTCTTCACAGACCCTCACCTTTATGATTTCAAAGAAGGGGAGGACAATGCCACAGTATTAAAGCCAGTGGGTTGTGGTAAGAGTTAAGTGAGGTCAAATGTTAGAGAAAGTTCTAAGAGGACTTTAAGTGTATATATGAGGTTTCTGGTAGCTTTTAAAAAGAAAAAGAAAGAAAAATCTGAAACCAATACAAGCAAAGGCTAACATGTTAATTCTGAGCAGGTTTAAAGAGTTTATTCTCTCTGTACTTTTCTGAACTTGTGAAATATTCTATCATTTAAGGACCCAAAAAAGTCTTGCATAGTGAATGACCCAGAGCAGGTAGTTGGATTGTGGTCGCCCCCAAAGAAGATCTGTTTGGAGGTGCAGGTGAGTGAAAAGAGGGACCTAGCAACTCGCACTCACACTGAGATGTGCACGGTCGGTCTGCAGCCAGATTCCCTGCAGGTAAAGCCCTCCCGGATGCCCGCAAACAGGGGAGAGACAGCCTCAGAGGACATGCTAGGAGCTCTGGAGAAGGAATAGCAGCATCATTGTATCAAAACCGTTTCGTCCTAACACAGTTTGGGGGCATTTAACAGGCACCTGATAAATCCCTGCCATGGAGTAGGTGGGCTGAGACAGGACCCAGCTCAGCACGTGTTCCCAGGTAGAGCATCTCCCATTTCTTTGGCTTGACATTTGGTGTCTGACTCCACCCGCAAAACCCTCATGTCTTGGTATGGCTGTGAACCTCATATTCTTCCCCATACTCATAGGAAAAGGAAAGTCACCTCCCCAATCCTGTCCCCACCCCTTCCTTCACAGAAAATAGATTCTATAAAACATGAGGCTCCTTGGGGTGCAGCCCCAGTGTGACTAGGAACCCCACTCAGTAGCTTTTGAGCAAAACAAACAGGAAAAACATATCACATTTTCACTAGTTTGATCCCAAATAATGCCAGTCCTGGGATGCAAAAGCTCTGGGCCCTGGTGAGAGGCTGTCATGACACTGCTGGGCTTCTAGAAGAAGTAAGGAAGCAGTAAACAGCACCACCAACATCCTCTCCTCCTGCACCCTGGTTGATTTTGGTGAGGCTCCTAGGTCCGTTCTTGCAGATCCCACCTGTGGTGCCCCAAAGCTTGGGCTTCAACATTCATTTTGGCCTTTATGAACCTCTCCTTGTCCCCCAGTCCAGCCCCCTTCCCCATGGACCCAGCACATCCCTCCTGCCCCAGCCTCTCCTCTAATATGGAAATGATCCCACCGCTAATAACGCTTAGTCAACACAAGGAATCGCCCTGTGGGGAATGTCAGCAGGTTGTGAAGAGTCATGTATTTTTACTCACTCAGCTAGGCAGTGGGACTGCAGAGCCAGGAGAGGTAGGTTCTCTGCAAGGGAAAAGAGGTAAGGTTATTTGGTGGGGAGAGGAAAAATGTTTAACCCATTTAAGTGTATCATGATTGACAGAATTTCAATAGTGAAGTTCTTGAGGCAGCTCAAGGGAAACTGAGGAAACACAGTCCTTCTTCAAGTCAGAGCAATTTCTTTGAAAATTCGGCTGACATTTGTTTCCTGCCCAGAAGGAGCTGGGAGCCAGGGCAGGCGTCTTCTATACATTGTTTCCCACTGGATCCTCAGATCCAGGTCAGATTCTCTTCCACTATTTCACAGAAGAAGAAACTGAGGTTCAGAATGGTTCAAGGTCACAGAGGAGCAGGTCGCAGGGCTGGAATTTGCAACCACCTAACTCCAGCACCTCTGATGTTCCCGTCACCCCATGTCTTGCACCCAGACAGCATCAGGGGCCAGCAGGGAGCCAGGCACTGGCCAGACGGTGGCTTTCATTAGTGGGCAAAAGCAAGGTCCATGGGAAGCTGCTGGCCTGGGCGCAAGCTGTGGCCTGGGGAGGAGGTCTCTTTGAGAATAAACAGCTGTGTTACCTTAGGCAAGTCACTTCACCTCCCTGATCTTCCTTTCCAGGACGAGAGCCGTGATGGCCAATCATCTGGAGCAGCAGAGTCCTTCTTTTCAAAATGAAATTATAAACGAACCACCATAAAACACATTCAAATGCAACTGCCCTGGTCGTAGCGGCATGGAAGGTGGGGAAGGCAAAGATCTAGACGCTGCAGACAGGTTTTTTAATCTGTACTTTTAAATTGCATATTACAGTCGAGGAAACAGAAGTCCAGAGAGCTGAGTAAATGGGAGAGTTGACATAGCTGCTCAGAGGCAGAACTGGGATTCCCAAGCCAGGCGAGCTTGCTCAAAGCCTGTGCTCCCACTGTCACACCCTTCTCTCCTCCTGGCAGGAGCCAGGCTAATGCTCATTTAAGATGGCACATTTACAACAAGCCATCAGACACAAAAGTTAAGGTTCATGATGGCAATAATCCCCCACATTGGCCCGTGCTGAATGGAAGGCTGCTAGGTAGGCAGATATAAATATAGACTTCATTATAACACATCACAAGGCAGGGGAGTTAATGTTGCTGGCAGAACATTCATTTCCACATTTCCTTACTTTTGCATGTCTTAATTTGCAACTTAATGTGGCATTATCATAATTTTTTGCATTATGTAATGATTAAAGTGAGGCGTATCATATTTATTGATTTATTTGATTTATTTAAAATGTAACCATGGCCCCAGGGCAGGTGCATGTACAAAATACAAATGCAACAGTTCCATTGAATCCAGCAGATAAATTCCCCATTAAGAAAAGACATTTCAGGACTGTCAAGACAATGAGAAATGTCTTCCCGGAATCATTAGAAGAGAAGGAATCTTGAGAGGTCATCTGGTCCAACCATCTGCCTCAGGCAGAATTGCTCCTAATCCCCCAAAACTGAGCACCAACTGAGCTTTCAGACAATCTCTAGGGAAAGCCACATTCTACCATATTCTCCCACCCCTGTCCTCAACCCCAAAACCAGTATCTTTTCCCTGGGTTAACCAGCCTTCTTGTCTCTGGAATCCATGTCCTCACCTCTGACTCCTTTAGTTTATAATCACCCATTTTTTGAATCCATTCCTCATTCCATTTCTTTTCTATTTATTTCCCATTCCATACCTCTGCCTCCTAAAAAACCCATGTTTAGGACATCAGGTTCCCTTTGCAGAATTTCAGAGTCTCCCAGGGAAAGAGAGAACTGATCCAGCACCCTACCCAGAGCAGAAACATCTTAGACACATGCTCAACTGCTGGACATCCAGTTTTTGCTAGAGCTTTCCAAAACTGAGGTGCCCATTTATTGACCAGGAGGCTCTAATCCTGAGTCTGAGCCTATGGGGACACCCAC
This sequence comes from Callorhinus ursinus, assembly GCF_003265705.2. NCBI lineage: Eukaryota > Metazoa > Chordata > Mammalia > Carnivora > Otariidae > Callorhinus > Callorhinus ursinus. The sequence goes on from NW_027397073.1 coordinate 26,069,187, forward strand.
TCTCTGTTACTTTCTCCCAGCCCAGCCCCGGAGCCCATTCTTTTTCCATTGTTTTATTAGGACTTGGAATCTTGGATTGAATTACACTGAGCTTGTGTTTCTAAGCACTCCCTTCACTCAAGGTGCCCAAACAGCCCAAACATCCCGGTTGACAAAAATCCCATTCACCCTCCTCGACCTTCCCTGTCCCAGTTCTCACCACTCCTTCCATGTGCTTCTCCAGTAGGCCCCTGAGCATGGTCCTGATCAACACCTATGCTTCAGTTTCTACCCTACAAAGTTCTCTTCCCTTGTTTTAATAACTGGAAGATCATTCTCATTCATAATAAGATGAACATTCTTAGAGACAACATTTATAGAATGGGAATCAGTCCTAATTCTATCAGCTAACAATGTGTCTGGTCTTTCCCAAGTCCACTTTGCATTTCCAGAATGGATGGCTTAGAAAGAGCATCTCAAGCTTTTACTTTGGGCCATAGAACCCTTTCTTTAAATGAAAGCTGTCTTAAGCCACTCCAGCTGTCCTAACAAAATTGCAAAGACTGTGGGACTTACACAACAGACATTTGTTTTCTCATGGTTCTGGAGCCTGGGAGGTCCAAGATCAAGGCTCTGGCAGGGTTCAGCTTTGGGGGACAGCTCTCTTCTTGGCTCATAGAGGGCTGCTCTGTCCTCATGTGGTCTTTCTTTTGAGCAGGTGCAGAGAGAGACAGACAGAAAGAAAGATATATACAGAGTGAAAACTCTCTAGAGTCTTTTCTTATAAGGACACTAATCCTCCAGGACTGGGGCCCCACCCTTGTGACCTCGTTTAACCTTAATTTCTTCCTTAGAGGCCCCATGTCCTAATACAGCCATGCACTGGGGTTAAGGCTTCAACATATGAATGGGGAGGATGGGGGAGGGGTGTGTACAAGCATTTAGCTTCTGATAGAGGCCACTGATCCTTGGTGCTCCTTGGCTTGCAACTGTATCACTCCAATCTCTTCCTCTGTCTGGGCATGAACTTCTTCTCTCTGTGTGTCTCTCTCTCTGTTCACATGGTGTTGAAGGGTGGCAAAATATACTACCGCACAATATGCCACTTGAGCATAAGGATTATCTTGAGCTGAAGACAATTAAGAAGCAGATATAAGAAAAGCTCTCTGCCCTCCCACTTATTTGCCTAAAAGCAGGACATAAATCTATAAGTGCCCCATCTCCCCTCTCTACCAGGAGAGACAGAAGTTAATCACCAGCAACAATTCTAGGCCCTTATCAGCCCAGACACACAGGAATCTATATAGCAAACATTACTAACTAGCCCTATCTGCCGTTAGTTCCTTTATATATTTGCCTGCTCACACTTTGCTGCTCCTAAAGCTCAAAGCCCTTTTCCTTGGTCTTGACATGTCTCTAAAAAGTTATGGTTCTTTGGTTAAGATGCAGGATAAGCCCAAGTGCTAAGCACCCTCTTGAGCGATTCATCACTGGGTGCTCCCACGTATGTACCCTGCACATGTTAATTAACTAATGCTTTCTTTTCTCTTGATAATTTTTTGTCAGTCTAATTTACTGGACAATAGGAGAAGAACCAAAAATGGGCAGAGGGAAAAAATTTTTTCCTCCCCTACAGTGTTTTCCTCTTTATATAAGGACACCAGTCCTTTTGGATTAAGGCCCACACTTATGACCTCATCTTAACCTGATTACATCTGCAAAGGCTTTATTTCTAAATAAGGTTGCATGCATAAGTACCAGGGATGAGTATTTCAACATATCTTCTAAGGGGACACAATTCAACCTGTAACAATGCACACCATTTCTCCATTTCCCAACCCTGGGTTGGGAAGGCAGGTCTGTGGAGATGCAGGACATGTCATTGCAGACTCTTGGAAGAGCCCTGGGTGCTGAGGAGCACTTCTCTGGCATCAGCAGAGCTAGAGTCAAAGTGGCTCCCAGCCCTTCTTCCCAGCCCCAGGTGCACTAGTGGAATAGGCAAGAGCAGAGTTTGACAATTGGGAGGAGTACCTAACGCTCTTCTTATGCTGAGCCTGTGCTGCTTCTGGTAAGACAGAGAACAAAACGCTGGTTAGCATATCGAAGGAGCTTTAAAGAAAAGCACTAACTTCTTGATGGGAGGGTCCCTCATACTGCTTACAATCCAGCTGGCAAGGTGAACCCATTAGGCTTTCTCCTAGAGAATAGGGGGAAGACATAACTGGATAAATTACATAGGTTCCTTTAGGACAGCTTTCTCTTCATCCTCCCTCCCTCCTTTCCATTATATGAGGACACACTAGGAGTCAAGCACTTTGCTAAAGCCCTGGGGATGAAGCGGTACATGAAAGACATAGTCTTGGCACAAGCCCTCCCTTGTGGGGCTGAGAGTCTAGAATGAGAATCAGAAATCAAATACATGGCTCAATAAATTACAGACAGGAGTTGTGATAAGGAACAAAAGGAGACGTACAGAGTGCCATAAAAGCATGGAGCTAGGACCCTTGACCTAATCTGGAGGTGCACGGAAAATCTTCTGGAGGAAGGGACATTTGAACTGAGTTCTAAAATATAAGCAGGAATGACCTTAGCCTAGGTAACCTACCTTGAAGGTCAGACTAAGGCCCCAGGCCAAAATCTTCAAGATGAAATTAAGGAAAGAGGATTGTAGAGTATTGCCATTAAGCTAAAAAAACAATGACAGGTGCACCATAGGCCAACTGGGAAAGATAGCAGCTGTTAGGGACTGGATGTTTATGTCCCCCCAAAATGCATATGCTGGAAGCCCAGTCTTTAATGCGACGATATTTGGAGATGCGTCTTTGGGAGATGATCAGGTCATGAGGGCAGAGCCCTCCTGAATGGATTAGTGCCTTATGAAAGGGGCCACAGAGAGCTCTCTCACCCCTCCCACCATGTAAGGAGACAGCAAGACGACAGCCATCTATGAACCAAGAATCGGGTCTTGCCAGACTTCAACATTGCCGATGTCTTATCTTGGACCTCCCAGACTCCAAAGGTGTGAGATACTTGTGTAAGTCATCCAGCCCATGATCATTCATTTCAATAGCCCAAACAGACTAAGACAGCAGTTTATGTTGAGAAGATAAGGGAGTGGACTGGTTTTTTTCAGCTCATCACACACTCCGTGTGAATTAACAATGTAATAGAGTTGCTGAAAATATAAAGCAAATTAAAATCTTAACGTGGATTTAAATTCCATATCAAGGACGGTGAAGATGCCACTGTGCTCTGTTTTAGACAGACCATATCTGCATATCTGGTCCCTTCTCCTGGCCTCCATGTTTCAAAAGGAGCACGAAATCTGGTATGTGTCCTGAGGAGGAGGTTGAGATGCTGGGAGTCTCCTGCCAGCAATGGTGGAATTGGAAATCCTCCGGGGTTCCTTGCAAGACCTTGAATATTCTTTGATTGAACTGACTGCTTGTCACATGGTTGGCAGCCTCCACTGGCCCCATTAATTCTCTCTCCTGAGTTGCAGGGACTTTGCTGAGGGGTGTATCATTTATGTAAAGAATGCAGGTGGTCAGAGTTGCTTGAGGCAATGGGCCTCACTCCTGTCTACCACTTCTCTCCTTCCCAGGGCAGCCCTCTAATGGAGTAGACCCTCTGCAGCTCGACTTTATCGCTCATCCTCTGAATATGGCTCCAAAGCTGCGTGATCAATTGATTCTTCCTTGCCCCTAACTTCCTTCCAGCTTGCTGGTTTATTCTAGGGAAATACCTGACAAGAGGGAAGAGCCAGGCTTCTCTATTATTGCAGTGCCTGGGAAGTTCTCTAGATGAATTTCCATTGCAAATGCTTAATGAAGTAATCAGGAAACCCAGGAGTTAGTGAGATCACAGCCTCCCCAACCAGGACTCAAACAAACAAACAGCAATTTTTCAATGGCTCAGGAAGGTTTCTGAACATTCTGACACCAGATGCTAAGATCCTGATTAATCCTACCTATTTCATTCACCCATATATCCCTGGGTCCACCATTGCCTGAAAAAAATCCTTCTCTACTCATCCAGCGAGCATTTCTTGAATACCCTGTATCTACTCCTCCCTATGCTGGGGGCATAAAAGAGAATAAAAAATAGCTCTTCTCACACTTGACTGGTAAGAGTGCAAAGAAGCTCAATTGCTTTGGCAAACTGTTCATCAATATCCGCTAAAACATCCATATGTCCTGTGACTGAGCAATTCCACTCTGAGGCTGAGACCCTGCAGAAACACATACATACGTTTACCAAAACATACATACTAGAATATTCATAGCAGCACTATTTGTAATGGCTAAGACTGGAAACTCCCCAAATGCCCATCAGCTGTAGAGTGGACAAATAAATAAATTGCGGCATATTCCCACAGTGGACTATTGGACAGCAATGAGAATGAATAATCTACAACTACGCATAAGAATAGGGATGAATTTCACGAACAAAATGTTGAGCAAAAAAAGGCCAGACACAAAAGAGTGCATGTGGTGGGATTCTATGGACATAAACCACAAAGCCAGGCAGATGATCTGGAGGTCAGGATGGTGGCTACCCTGGGGGCTGGCAAAGGCGGGAACACTACACGAAGGGGGCTGGAGAGATGCTAGCAACATGCTGTTTCTTGACCCAGGGGGACGCTGGTCACAGGCATGTGCTCAGTTTGTAAACATCCAGCGAGCTCCATACTTCCATACATGTATCATTCATTAGGCATACTGAAACATCAACTTAAAAGGTTTATAAACAGTAATTCTAGCCTAGGATGCAGAGTTTATTAGGCAGACAAGACACAGATGTGCTAAAAGGTGTTGTCTTAGTTGGATTCAGCCTCCTTAACAAGATAGCATCGACTGAGAAGCTTAAACAACAGAAATGTATTTTCTCACCCTTCTGGAGGCGGAAGTCCGAGATCGGGGTGCGGGTATGGTCAGCTCGTAGACAGCCACGTTCCTATTATGTGCTCACGTGGCCTTTCCTCTGTGCACGTGTACAAACTGAGTTCCTTCTCTCTTCCTCATACAAGGTTCCCAATCTTATCAGATTAGGGCCCCGGCCTTATGGCCTCATTTAACCTTAATTACATCCTAAAAGCCCTACCTCCAAATACAATCACATTAGGATTAGGGCTTCCACACAATTCAGTCCACGGGAAGTGTCATGCAATAGGAACCTTCAGTGGAATACAAAAGCTAGTCACTAGACAGCAAGTTATAGAGAAAGAGAGTAAGCAGAGAAGGCGAGCTGACCCAGGGCTGATGTGAGAAGGACCCTCTTCCTGGAAAAGGAAGCCCTTGACAGACCTGTTGGAAGAAGAGAGCGAGGACCGGTCATGTGGGAAGCAAAGACACCAGCTGAGGAAGCGCACCCCGTACAGGACACAGGGAAATGGGTCCGATGACGGCAGCGTGTTTGCAAAATGTGTCATCTCGAGCCAGGCTGGGCACGGAAGGGTGGATGCAGCAGAGGTCCAAGAAGAGGCCGGACAGTGGCAGTGTCGGGAGCTGGACGCAGGGGAGGAAGTGCTCTTGGATGCGGAGGCAGCTGGTCAGCAGGTCAGCGGGGGCTGGCTGACTGGCAGGCAGAGGGCACGAGCCGAGAGGAAAGGCAGCAACTGGAGTGTCGGGTGAAGAGGATGAAGACAGGTGTGGGAGGAGGCAGCCGTAGCATCTTACAGCCAGCGGAGGTCGGGGCCAGACTGAGGCAGGTCTCGAGGGCCACACCACCAGAGGACTGATCTCCATCTCATGAGTCGTTTTATTTTTTCTTTAAGATTTTATTTACTTATTTGCCAGAAGGATAGAGAGCGTGCACAAGCAGGGGAGAGGGGCAGAGGGAGAGGGAGAAGCAGGCTCCCCCCTGAGCAGGGAGCCCGATGTGGGACTCGATCCCAGGACGCTGAGGTCATGACCTGAGCCGAAGGCAGACGCTTAACCATCTGAGCCACCCAGGTGCCCCTCATGAGTCTTTTTAAGGAAAGGATGTGTAGATGCTCAGCTCACAAACGGGACGCCTTGCCCATGCCTTGGCCGGCAGCCATGCTCACTCCACTTGGATGATGTAGTGATGCCTGAATCTGCTGAGTAAGATCCCCCGCACCATGGCTGCATTTATGAGCACTTGTCCTGTCATCATTCAATCATTTTAACCAAGAATTTGTCATCGGATCTCAGACTCTTCCAGTTGAAAGGGCCTTAGAGTCACTAAACCAGCATCTCCCAGTTTAGGGCAGCCATTCACTCAGGGATTAAACGGATCAAATCTGTATTCCAATTTCTGTAGAAATATTTGTAACTACGTTTGACAGGATTTTCAGAAAGTCCCATTGGGTGTGTTGGAGGGTTAGTAGGAGGAACAGATGTCTGGATTGTGACCAGCCTGACAGTGCTTGGTCAAGTATCCACCTGCTTGGCAGGTATCCACGCAGAAGCAGCTCGGGTGCCACGGAATGATGGGAGGCAAACTTCCCAAAACACAGAGTGACTCTCTAAGCAGCCACGTCAGAGGCTGAGTGTAAGTTTTAAATGATTATAAACATGGCATCTTTGAGTTCCTCCCTGCCAATCTTATTCAGTCTCCTGGCTGTATCTCCAACAGGCTGGGCCTCAGAAAGGTTATAAATTGCCATCACAAGGACCCAAAGACAGGGCCGGGAAGCCCGCCCCACAATGCTGCATTAATACTGGAACTCTTGCTCTGGGTTTGATCCCTCTCAAAACCTCCCACCCAGGAGACTTTACAACTCGGAAGGAAGGAATTAATTCATCCACAAACTTCTTCCAGGGAGAGAGGACAGGCGAATGTTGACAACCCCCCACTGAGATGCGTTCTCCCCTCTTGGTCTTCCTCCTACCTCCCCGGCCTCTCCTGCTCTTCCCTTCCTTGGAACCTGCTCCTCTACTTGGTCCCCAAGTACTGGCCGCCTCAGAGGTACATCAGGAATCCATCTCCTCTCCGTCTCTACTCCTTGGATGAGCTTATCAGGCCACGTCTTCATTTACAGTGTGCCGAGGGCTGCCCTACATGTGTCTCCAGGCCCCTGCCTCAGTCAGAGCTCCCCAGAGAAACCGCACCAGTTGGATGGAGAGGGAGAAGAGATTTGTTATAGTCAAACAATCGTGGAGACTGAGAAGTCCCAGGATCTGCTGCCTGCAAGCTGGAGACCCAGGAAAGCCCGTGCTGTAGGTCAGTCCTCGTCTGAAGGCCTGAGAACCAGAAGCACCAGTGTCTGAGGGCAGAAGAAGACAGAGGGCTCAGCTCAAGCAGAGAGAGTGAATCTGCCCTCCCTCCACTTTTCGGTTTTATTCAAGCCCTCAGTGGATTGGATGATGTCCACCCACACTGGTGAGAGGATCTCCTTTACTCAGTCTACCAATTAAATGCTGATCTCTCCGGAAGACACCCTCACAGACACATGTAGAAACAACCCTTTACCAGCTCTCTGGGCATCCCGTAACCCAGCACCCCAGGGTCGGGGTGCTGGCATGAGCACAGACTGAAAAGTCAGGGACTGGAGGCCTTCCATTAGCTGGGAGGGTCCACATCCTGATTGGGAATAACCTCGTAAGACAGGGGTGCCTGGCTGTCTCAGTTGGTGGAGCATGCGACTCTTGATCTCAGCATTGTAAGTTCGAGCCCCGTGTTGAGTGTAGTGATTACTTTAAAGGAAAGAAAGGAAGGAAGGAAGGAAGGAAGGAAGGAAGGAAGGAAGGAAGGAAGGAAGGAAAGAAGGAAGGAAGGAAGGAAGGAAGGAAAGAAAGAAAGAAAGAAAGAAAGAAAGAAAGAAAGAAAGAAAGAAAGAGGGGCGCCTGGGTGGCTCAGATGGTTAAGCGTCTGCCTTCAGCTCAGGTCCTGATCCCAGGGTCTTGGGATCGAGCCCCGCATCGGGCTCCCTGCTCGGCGGGGAGCCTGCTTCTCCCTCTCCCTCTACCGTTCCGCCTACTTGTGCTCTCTCGCTCTCGCTGTCAAATAAATAAAATCTTAAAAAAAAAAGAAAGAAAGAAAAAAAAAGGGAGAGAGAGAGAAGAATCAGCAAAGACACTAGGGAGAGGCCCAGCCTGGACAAGTGAATATTCGGAAGGAAGGTTTCCTCTGTCTTCACATCACCAAAGGCTGGACCTTGAAAGAGGAGTTTGCAGCTTTCTCCACGCCTTTGCACATGCTGATCCTTTCCCTGGAATACTTCCCTCTCCTTCACCTGGCCAGTCCACTCCTCTGCTGCAGGCTAAATAATGGCCTCCCAAAGATATCAGGCCCAGACCCCATAAATGTCACTTTATAAGGAAAAAGATTCTTGTAGATGTGATTGAGTTAAGGATCTTGCGATGGGCAGAGTATCCTGGATTATCCAGGCCGGCCCTAAATGCGATCCCAGGGATGGTTGTAGGAGGGAGGCAGGGGGAGATCCGGCTCAGAAAGAAGGGAAGGAGGCATGAGAAGGTGGAGGCAGACACTGGGTCGATGTGGCCACCAGCCACGGAACAGCAACCCCCAGCAGGTGAAGAGGCAAGGATGGGAGTCTCCCCTAAAGCCTCCGAGAGGAGCATTGCCCTCTCAACACCCTGATTTCAGCCCAGAGAAACTGAGTTCAGACCCCGGAACCGTGAAGAGTGGATTTCTGTTGTTCAAGACAGCAAGGTAGTGCGAGTATATTGCTGCAGCCTAGGGACACTAACACAGAGATCAGGGCCTCGGGAGCCTTGGTTTCCCCTGCGGCCTCACCCCTCGGCTTGCAGACAGCTGGCCACGTCATCCCTCTGTGTGTGTGCCTGTCTCCATCTTCATCTCCTCTTCTTATAAGGACACCAGTCAGATTGGATTAGGACCCACCCATATAGGACCTCATTTTACCTTAATCCCCTCTTTAAAGGCCCTATCTCCAAATACAGTCCCATTCTGAGGTACTGGGGTTTAGAACTCCAGTGTATGAATTTGGGGGGGACATGATCCAACCCATAACACTTCCCAACTTGGGTGCTTTCTAATTCTGAAAACGAAAGAAGCCAACTTTGCTGCGCAGGGTGGGGCGGGAGGAAGAGGAATAAATAGAATCCAGTTACCAGTGGGCCCCAAGCCCTCTGTGAGTAGTACCCCACGCCCCAGGCTTTAGAACAACCAGAACTGGTCCCTGTCCCAAGCAGCATATGGTCCCCACGGGGAGCCCAGATACACACAAGAGGTTAACTGAAAGTACGGGGCAATCTGTAGGCACCAACAGACCCTACAGGAGGTCAGAGATGGGCTGGTCTGAATCCTCCACGGAGGAAGCAGGCGTTTGGTTAGCTTTAAAGGAAGAACGCCAACAGGCAGAGAGAAGGAGCAAGGGACTGTGGGTGAAAAGGCTCGCTGTGTGGATGGTTGCGTTCATTTCCTGAGGCTGCTGGAACAAATTACCACAAAGCTGATGGTTCAAAACAGATACTAATTCTCCTACTGCTCTGGAGGCCAGAAGTATGAAATCAGTACCACAGCACCAAAATCAAGGTTTCGGGAGGGCCACACTTCCTCCAAAAGCTCTAAAGGAGTCCTTCTTGCCTCTTCAGCTGCTGGGGGTTGCTGTTCTGTGGCTGGTGGCCACATCGACCCAGTGTCTGCCTCCACCTTCTCATGCCTCCCTCCCTTCTGTCTGTGCCAGATCTCCCCCTGCCTCCCTCCTACAACCATCCCTGGGATCGCAGTAGGGCCGCCTAGATAAGCCAGGATACTCTCCCCATCTCAAGATCCTTAACTCAATCACATCTTTTGCCATATATGGTAATAGTCACAAGTCCCAGGGATTAGGAAGTGACTATATCCAGGTGGGGGGAGGGATATTTTTCAGCCTTCCATAATTGTATGGGACAGGCAGAGGGAAGACTCCATCCCTGCTGACCAAAATGGTCTGTGCAGGTGAGACAATGAGTTAAGCGTTACACCTACATTCTAATCACCTGGAGAGTTCTCCGAAAATGCCAGTCTCTAGGAAATTCAACCAGGGGCGCCCGGGTGGCTCAGTCGTTAGGCGTCTGCCTTCGGCTCAGGTCATGATCCCAGGGTCCTGGGATTGAGCCTCACTTCGGGCTCCCTGCTCAGCAGGAAGCCTGCTTCTCCCTCTCCTGCTCCCCCTGCTTGTGTTCCTGCTCTCGCTGTCTCTCTCTCTGTCAAATAAATAAATAAAATCTTTAAAAAAGAAAAGAAAAGAAATTCAACCAGCCTAGGGTGGAGTCCGAGAATCTGCATTTCTTGAATGCCACCCATCCATCTACACCATGCAGCTGGAAAAGGAATGTGAAAGTCTCTGTATCAACACAAAAACATCCAAAGTATATTAAGTGGAAAAAGTGCAAATGTGGAACAATGTGTTCAGGAAGCTGTGTTGTGTACAAAACTGTAGAAAAACCTGTACTAATAATATGTGTTTGGGTGAGAATTTCTGAGAGGGTAGCACAGAACCACCAACAGTGGTGACACAGTGGGGAGAAGGCTACTGACGGGGAGACGGATGATTTGTCACTGTGTAGCTTTTTATAATTTTTTATATTCAATAAAATTATTTTTTTTAAGCCCCTGTAATGAGCCCTATTAGAAAGCACTGCTTTGGGACAAACAAGTGAAAGGCCCTCTGTCGTGTCCATTCTGGTGGGCAGATGGTAACAGGGAACGGACAACTGCATCTTTGCGCAATCAATGCCCCAAGATGAAGTTCACGGTAGATGAGGAAGGACTTGCTTGTATACAGATGTCCAAAACAGCGAACCAAGCAAAGCACTTCCCAAAGCTCATGTCACAGCCGCCAGAACCAGGGGAAACCACAAAAACCAGAACCAGGTGGGCACCCACAAAACCACAAGAAGGAATCCTGGGCCTCGGGGACTGCCCAGCATGGTCTTTTTAATAATCTCGTGGGAATTCCTTTTCCTTTCTGGTGCCAGGCGTATTTTTCCCAAGGGACGGTTGAGCCCGTCTGCAAGCCAAGGGGCGAGGCCACAGGGGAAACCAAGGCTCCCGATGCCCTGATCTCTGTGTTAGTGTCACTAGCTCACTTCTACCCCCAGACACACAAAGACCTTTCAGAGGCCGTTCGTCCAGCCATCTGCTTGTATGAGCTGCTGTCCCCTCCTGCTCACCCCATCTGCCACCCACCCTAGCCCCATCCCTGCTCTAAGCCACAAAGAGATGCCCAGGAACTGAGCTAGTCAGCTGGGAACGGACACGGAGAGAATTACATGTTTAAAAAAAAAAAAAAGTCGTCAGCATGATGCCCTAAGGGTTCAATCTTTGCTCTCCATGGTGAAAACAGCCACAGGAGGGGCTGCGTCATGAAAGCCAGGTCAGCGGGAGCCAGGGATCAGCGGGGCCAGGTGTGCAGGGAGCCCGTGGAAGGTGCCAGCAGACCGCAGCAGGCCGGCCGTGGGAAGGGGCGGTGCACTGAGATGCACACCTCCCCCGTACTGCCTTTACCTGCCCCAGCCAGCTCCACCTGCTCCCCGATGGACACACACAGGCACATGCACACGAGCCGACGGGCACATCAAACACGCCGGAAGCACGGTTCAGATGCAGAGGTCAGTGTCACTCAGGCCATTCTGGTCCTGTTGCCACTTACCTGTACAACGTCAGGCAGATGTCTCCTTTGCAGTCTGAATTACTCTCTGGATTGGTTTCCTTATCTGTCATCAACTTGCCATCACCTTCAGGATGTTTCCAGAACCCAACCCCTTCTCACCACCTCCACTGCTACCAGCTTGGTCCAGGCTACCCTCCCCCTCTTACCAGGATTACTGCAACAGACTCCTTACTGATCTTGCTGCTTGCATCCTTTGCCTCCTACCCGTCTATTCACTCACCAGCCAGAGGGATCCTTCTAAACTTAAACCAGATCGTGTCACTCCTCAGCTCAGAAACCTGCGGTGTCTCCTCACCTCATTCAGAGCAAAAGCCAGGGTGCTTGCAAAGGCCTGCAAGGTCCTCTCTGGTCATCCCACCCCCACCCCACCGCCTCTCTGACCATCTCCTACCTACCATTGTTTCCCCACCACCACCCTGCTCCAGCCCCTTGTCTTCCTGCCACACCTCAAAACTGCCAGGCAAGGGCCCCCCTCAGGGCCTTTGCACATGCTGTTCATACTCCCCACCCCAGGAATGAATGCTCTTCCCCCATATACGCACATGGCTGCTCCTTCATCTGTTTCATATTTCTGTTCAAATGTCACTTTCCCAGAGGAGCCTTCCCTGACCACCTTGTTTAAAATAACACCCCTTTCTCCACTCCATTGGCCTATTCCCCTTCCCTGCTTGATATTTTTGCATAGCCATCACTGTCTGATACAATATATATTTTATGCCCGGTTTGTTTATTATGGGGTCCTGACCCCCATCCAGCGCATAAGTTCCCCAGGGCCAGGAATTTTACTCTGTTGAGTTCAATGCTACATCTCCTGCCACCCCCAAAACAAGGCCTGGCATGTTTCAGGTACTCCAAAGATATGTGCTAAATATTGGATTGGTGGGAGAGGGGAGGAAAGTGTCAGGAAATATGACAAATGACCACCTCGTCTCTCCCAGTGCTGAGAGCCTATTAATCTATAAGTCCCTGACCTGCTGAGGAGCAGCTTCGACCCCTGCCCATCTGTCAGCCCACCCTGGGTACCCACCGGGCACTCCTCCCACCTCCTCTCAACTGCGGGTTGCAGTCGAAGAACTTAGCTATCCAAAGCCCTGTGTGTCCAGCCTGGGTTAGGCAGGCAGGCTCTAGACAGGACAGAGAAGGGGGCCCGTCCCTGCCATCCAAGAGCGGATGCTCTCACCAGGGTTACACACAACCCGAGACTTCTGGAAGACCACATTAGTAAGTGTGCAAAGAGGAAACACAAGGCAAACAGATCAGAGAAGCACTTACCCCTGAGCCACAGAGACGTGAGAGTTGAGCTGCCTTCTACAGAAGAAGGCATAGGGTTCTTCCGGGGGATTGGTGCACAAAGAGAGTCATTCCCCCTAAATCAAAAGCATTGCATTTCACATGTCTTTTCCAGGATCGGGCCACGGCGTGTGGGGAGTGGCTTTCACACCATCCATCAGCCACTTCCACTAATAATAAAACATGATGAACATGATCGTGGTACTATCCACAATTCTGTAGACTTTTAATTTGTTTTCATATGTGTTACCAGATTTACTTCCACGATAGTCTTGTACAAGGAGCAGGAAAGGAGAGATTACCTGAGTTTTACAGATGAGGAACAAGAGGCAAAGTCAGGCTTTGCAACTGGTATCACAGGCTGGGGCTAGTCAGCACTCGCTCTGACCATCCATCCTAAACAGGCCAGAGCTGCTTCCCCATTGACAGGGTCTCCTTCTGACGCTATGAGGTGGCCCCCCAAACTTTCAGGTTTGGTTGTTAGTTACTGAGTGTCCCCATTCCTGACTGGGCTCACAGCGGGCATGAACGTATTCTGAGATGCTACAACAGAGTCTCCCTGTTCAAACAGCTCCCTCTCCAGTGGCATCCTCATAGATGGAAGAGTCACCGTCTCCAGAGAAGAATTCAAGGATGGGAGAGTCTCAGCGGATGGCTAGTGGGGGCAGGTGTGATAGAAACAAATGCACCAGCCAGGTCTTTCTTCAAGGACTGGTGGCCCAGCTGCCCAGGAGTGGGGTCAGCAGTCAGCCCTCAGCTGTTAGCCCCTTCAGGACTGCCTCACCAGCAGAGCCGCCTTGCTCAAATTCATGCCCTTCCAGGGGCATTCCCACATCCAGTGACTAACGAAGGCAAGAATCTAAAGGCCAGGCTGTGAAATGCCCAATGTAGGATAGCCCTAAGGAGCCATCTCAGCTCCAGAGCCCCCTGTGGAATCATCCAGGCTATAGCTAGACTTGCATCACAGAGCGACTTCTCTGCACCAGGGAATCTACCAGCCGGTTCCTATGTGGAGCTGGTGGAATGTCCAGGATGGAGTGCTGCGGCCTCTCAGGACAGGAGCTAGTGGCCGTCCTCTCAGAGGCTCTGTTGCCATGGCTCATGAGTCTATTCCCCTTCTCCATCCTGCCCCTCTTTCTTGGTTGGGGGTATGCTCACCCTTTGTCTTATAAATTTCCCCCAGGAAGCAAAGAAGATATTGTTTACCAGCACAGTTCATTGGAATCCATTGTTCCCACCACAGACCCAGTTAAACAAAGAAAGGGCAGGGTAATAATTATCTCATCCAGATGGCAGCCAGCAGCCAACCCAGGGGGAATTAGATTTCTCAGCCTAACCCTACTGGGGCTCCTAGGAAACATTTCACTCTTCCCCTTGGCCTCCCCAGATCAGTTCAAGATACTTCTGATCACTGGGAAGTAGTCCCTCATTACAGGAGGGAATTAGGTGGAAAGGAAAAAGCCACCTTAGGGTCGGAAGACCTGGCTTCTATCCTTCCATCACTCTCTTGGCTGTTAGGACCTAAGGCAGCTCACTTAGTTTCACTTAATTCAGTTTCATCATTTGTAAAACAAAATAAAAATGGACGCCTGTTTCTGTCAGGAGGGTGCTTTCAACTGCAAGTAATCAAAAACTTCGATTCACACTGGCTTAAGTCAGAAGGAAAATTGTCATCCTACCTAGTAGTGTCGGAGGCATCGCTCCAGGTTTGGCTCAGTGATGTCATTGAGGCCATAGTTTCTTTCCCTCTCCTGGCTCTGTCCTATTCAGTCTCACACTTGCTCCCTTCATGTTCCCAAGATGGCGGCCAGTGGCAATTGAGGTTGTGTGCTTCCTTGTTCCTTCCCCGTAAACCCGGCCAGGAGGCTGCTGGACCCCAGCTGGCTCAGAATCATGAAGATCCTCCTCTGAAGCTGGGGATGGCATCCATCAGGGTTCAGTTTGAAAGAAGAGGTAGAGAGAATGGATGCTAAGTAGGCTACTAACAGTGTCCTCCCCACATTCTCATGGTTTCTTTAATAGATTAGCTATTTGACACCGCCAGGTGATGCACAGAATAAAACTGTGAAAGTCATCTATAACTGCAAGGTATTATTATGAAAAGCAAAATGAGAAAAACTAAATAAAATCCAAGTCATATGGAAGGATATGCCTTATTTTTTGTGTTGTTCTTCTGAGTCACTGAAATCTTCATTCCTACAGATATGATATGACATATTCATGGTTCCTGCATTTCAGTGTCTTCCGGTGTCTTTCCCAGAGCAGACACTATTGGCTGCCAACTGAATAAACAACAATTGCCCCTAATTTTACACACACACACACACACACACACACACACTCACTCACATACTCTTACTTCTTAGTGACTGATAGACCCTCAGTATCAATTTTGTTCAAGTGTCACTCTCAGGTAAGACCACCCTCTACCAGGCCATATATTTAGGAAAGGGGTCCTCCTCTCGATACCAGTAGGAAGTCAGTCATGATTGGTCTAGGCCAATCACAGTTCTATCTCAGTCCCTTTGACAATGACTGGTTTAGGGTGGACTTGGGAGCAAATCTTGGCCAACAGGGCTCAAGAAAAAATCAGCTAGGGAACTTCAGCTAATAAAGTAAATGGGAAGAGCTCCTACCGTAGCTCATTTATCAAGAAGAGAGGTCCACTGATGGTCTTCTCCAGTTAACAACCCCCTGGGATGCTGTGCCTTCAGAGTATAGGACATTCATGGGCTTTTCTGCCATTCTTTATCTGCCCATTACTTCTCAGGAGGCAAGGAACCTGGAATGAAGTCTCAAGCCCCTTCCTTAAAACTAGCGTCCACTCCTGGATTATTAGATTCCCTCTCTTTCCTCTTTACATGTCTTAGCCCGTGTTGCCGCATCTTTACCTTTAGCTTCAGGTATGAGTGGAAGGAGGCACAAGGATGATGGAAGCAGGTTGCATTCTAATTAGATTATATTCTCAAAAGCTGAGAATTAATAATTACACATCCCAGGAAAGTTGCCTTGAAGACACCACAAAGGGCTGTTGTTGCTAGAGAAAAACTGTAAGGTATATCTGGGCCATCTGACATTCTAACTTGCAAGGAAACAGAAAGACAAAATTACCTAATAGGGAATTGTATTATAGATGCTGCTAGAGTCCCCCACCTCCTTACTCTCTGGACTCCTGCTCTCCAGGCCAAATTCAACCTTGGGAACTTTTGGGGCCCAGCAGGCTATAATGAGCCCGACCGAACTTAATGAGCTTGTCATTATCCGTTTCTGCCAACAGCCAAAAAAGAAAGCATGGCATGGCAAAAATTTTACACACACATACACTAACTAAATAATAATAAATATTTATTTCTTGACTCAGATATCGCCAAAATCAACCAATCAATAGGAAACAAACCCTCTTGGAGGTGTCTGATGGGAACGAGTCAGGGAAGGGAGAATGGCTTTCCCACCCCCCACCCCCAAAAGTGGGATACAATTGGAAATGTTCCATGTTCCTGGGCTCAGTATCACCAGCCCTAATTTATCATCATCTTCATATATTCTTATATAAGTAGTAATACAGATCACCCCAGCCAATTAATCAATCTGTAATTAGGAACTGACACGAACATTTACTACCATCAGGCATAATTTATATGATTACAGATGATTAAATAAAATGTAATTGAGTGAACAAGCAATTTGTTAAGCACATCTAGACACAGCCATATCACCTAGGGCTGCAAACTCCCTGACTTCCCTCCTACAGCGGGTCAGGAAGCACGGTCCTGGGAGCTGGGCCCTTGGGGTGTCCAGAAGACTGGGGGGAAATTACTCATGCTTCCAAGAAGGCCCAGATGGGAGCCAGGCTGGGGAACCAAGTCACAGTGCTCTTGAGGCACTTCAGTGCTGAATTTTTTTCTAGAACACATCACCAGATCTTCAGAAATCCTCAGACTACAAAGAAGACAGAGAAAGGAAGAATGGTTAAATTAAATGCCCTGGAGCAAAACTGTGCCTCCTATTTCCCTTCTGTTCCACTGACCCCAGAACCATGCTCACTGGTTACCTCAAAGGACCCCTACCACGCAGAAGCCCATCAGCATTGTTCCAGGAGCATTTATAACCAAGAAGGAGAACCTATTTAAACACAAAATTTGGGGGCACCAGGGTGGCTCAGTCGGTTAAGCATCTGCCTTCAGCTCAGGTCGTGATTCCAGGGTCCTGGGATGGAGTCCCGCGTCTGGCTCCCCGCTCAGTGGAGAGCCTGCTTCTCCCTCTCCATCTGCTGCTCTCCCTGCTTGAGCTCTCTTGCTCTCTCTGTCAAATAAATAAATAAAACTTTTTTAAAAAAATTTAAAAATTAAAAAATTAAAGAAAAATTAAAATAAAATAAACACAAAGTTTGCATTTGCACTTGGCAGGAAATAAAAGGGAAATCTTCAATGACGTCAAGAACCAAATTCTTTATTTATACATTATCGGTCCTCCTACCTTTAGGTTTTATTCCTCTTCCCCCATTCCAGTTAAACAGTTTAAAGTTAAATTTAACAAGTATTTATTGGGTGGTGTGGTATGTTATCACATTCAGATTGCCAGAGTTAGCAAATAAAAATACAAGGTGTCCAGTTAAATTTGAGTTTCAGATAAATAATGAGTTAAGTGCGTTTTTAGTGTGTCCCATTCAATGCAACTTTATGTCCCATTTGTTATCTCATCAAGTCCGCAAGACAATGCTATGAACTGTAAGCTCCACGCTTCAGTGGAGGAAACTCATCTCATCGTTGTTCCTCCTGCTCCCTCCACCAGGAAGTCCGTGCCCCCACCACCCTGGAAGTGCTAACTCCTCCTTACCCACCGAAATTCAGGGCAGGCTTTACCTCCATCGGGAAACCATTCTCTGCCCTCTCTGATCTCATAACCACTTATTTATATTTCTGTCATAGCACTTAGTTTGTTGGTTAGTAAGAGCTTTTTCATAACCGCCCCCAACTGAATGGAGCCCCTCAAGTTGCACTGAGTTGCACTGAGTTGCATTCATCTCCATGACCCCACCACCTAGCCCCATGCCTGGCACATGATTGATGCTAAATGCTTCCAGAACAAACAAGAGATGTTAGTGTTTGCATGCTGAAATGGTTAAGTGTGAAGTCTACTGACCTCTACACTGACTTTGAAATGCACCATGATGCATCCTGAGTGAGAGAAAAAGGAGATGTTCTCGATTTTTAGAAGGCGACTAGCAAGAAATGAGGCTGGAGGGGTCAGCATAGACAGGAGGCAGATTATGAAGGGCTTTAAAACCATGTAAAGGAATTTAAATTCATTGCAAGGAATTAAAGATGGACTGAATGGCTTTGAGCATGGTGGTGGCAGGACGTGGACATGATAGATTTGAGATTCTGTTTGTCATATGGAGACTGGACTCGGGGGTGGACAGACAACCAGTGAGAGCGGAAAAGGAGGGAGGGTTGACAGCAGTGAGGACAGGTTCAAGCCGTATGTGGGAGCCACAGCCAATGATCGAATGATTTGGGGGTGAGAAAGAAAGAACATCTGTAACAAAAGGACAAGAAACTATGAACTGAACAATAAGCCATAGCTACAACTCAACTTCAACCCAATTTCAAAATGAGCAAAGGACCTGAACTGGAATTTCTCCAAGGAAAGTATACCCATGGCTAGTGAGCACAAGAAAAGATGTCCCACATCATTAGTTGCTCTGGAAATGCAAACCGTGTTAGTCTGCTCAGAGTGCTATCATAAAATGCCACGGGCTGAGGGGCTTAAGCAAGAGAAATTTATTTTCTTGGTGCTAGAGGCTGGAGGTCCAAAATCAGAATGCCGGTGTGGTGGGTTTCTGGGGAGTCTCTCTTCCTGGCTTTTAGGTGGCTGGCCTCTGGCTGCGTCCTCACACGGTCTTTCCCCTGTGCATGCCCAGAGATAGAGAAAATGAGCCCTCTGGTATCTCTTCTTACAAGGACATGCATCCATTCGGATCAGGGCCCCACCCTTATGACTTAATTTAATCTTAATTACTTCCTTAGAGGCCCTTAGAGTTGTAAAATGCAGTCATATTTCCCACTCTGACAAAATTAGATGCAGAGAGAGACTAAAGTCAACAGGGCAAGCAGAAAGAGACAAAGAGAACCTCACAGATTTTTACTCTTTGTTTGCAAGAGTTCCTGAAGCCCAACGGCTTCACTGCAGTGTGCCTATCAAGTCATTCCTTGGATTCCATGGGTCAATAAATCTTTTTGCTAAAGCTAACCAGAGTTATGTTATTGCTACCAGCAAAATGATCCTAGTACAGATGAAGCAACTGAGGCTCACAGTGATCCATGATTATACAGCTAGGGTTTATTCCCCACACTAATTCCAAAACATGTCTACCTACATACACACACATGCCATATGGATACCATATGTATACTATATACATACATATATACATATCGTCACCATCATAGATTTATTTGGCCTGGGGAAGACTTCAAGGGAATATGATACATTTTATGCAGCTGAAGTTACAAACTGTTAACCACCTGAGGACAGGAACAGACTGACATGTGTGTCTTTGTGCCCTAACACAGCCTGACCCCGAGGAGGCACTTGACAAATGTTTGTTGGAAAATAAAAATGGAGTCAGCTGCCCGGGAAGCAGTGAAATCCCCAACGTCGGAAGTATTTGAGCAAGGGCAGGTCGTTGTGTGTCTGAGATGCTATAGAAGTGACTTCTGCTCAAGAGAGTAGACAGAGGATGGCCAAATCTCTTCCCTTCCTAAGAATGTGAGATTATAAGAAAACAGTCACTTTCTCTTCCCCTTGGCCCAGGGAATATTAAACAATATCCAAAGAGTTCATCTGGGTGGTGTTGGCTCTAAGAGGAAAGACAGGAAGAAAGGAAGGGAGCAGGAAACTTCAGGTCTTCCCATGCAAGCCCTCCCTGTCTTCCAGGCTTCCTTTCATTCCAGGCCAACACAGACCCGCAGAGAGCGTCCCCTGTACCAGAGGTCACCTGACCTCTACCTGCACAGAAGTGTTTTGCGGGTTCATTAGAGCATTGCTTCTTAAATTTAAAAAGTCACCCCCGGGGGTCTTGTTAAAATGCAGCCTCTGAGGGGCACTTGGGTGGCTCGGTCAGTTAGACTTCTGACTCTTGATTTCGGCTCAGGTCATGATCTCAGGGTTGTGAGATCAAGCCCCGCATCTGGTCAGCACTAGGAGTGGAGCAGGTTTAAGATTCTCTTTCTCCCTCTCCCTTGGCCAATCACCCCCCTCCCCCCCCCCCCCTCTCTCTCTCTCCCCCCAAAAAAAAAAAAAAAAAAAAAGAAGAGAAAAGAAGGGACACCTGGGTGGCTCAGTCGTTAAGCGTCTGCCTTCAGCTCGGGTCATGATCCCAGGGTCCTGAGATCAAACCCCGCATCGGGCTCCTGCTCAGCGGGAAGCCTGCTGCTCCCTCTCCCACTCCCCCTGCTTGTGTTCCCTCTCTCACTGTGTCTCTCTCTGTCAAATAAATAAATAAAATCTTAAAAAAAAAAAAGAGAGAAGAGAAAAGAAAAGAAAAACGCAGCTTCTGATTCAGTAGATCTGGGACAGAGCCCAAGATTCTGCCTTCCAAGCCCCCGGAGGTGCTAATACTGATGGTTCTAATTGGTCCACTGACCACCTTATACAGCAAAGCCTTAGAAGATCACCAATGACAGAAACTCTTAAGTCCTGGAAGGAGTAAGCTAATTGACTTACTTAAAGAGTAAAGAAGACAATGGAATGTTCCCTAAGGTCAATTACCAATCAGTAACTTCAGAGAATAGATTTAGCATTTGGGTGGGGGGGCATCAGGTCAGGGAGACGAGGATGAGACCAGCTTATCAGAAGCACACAGAGTTAGGAAGAGTAAGCACAACAGGAAATCCAAGCACTACTTTAATATTTCACAGCAAAGATGTTTCAAACAATCATGGCCAAGAGAAGTAAGGAAATGACATTGCTCCACTTCCCCAGTTCCCTGGCTCTGTGCAAGAATTCCAGGCCTTCCGGGGGCACCTGGCTGGCTCAGTCAGTTGGTCAACTCTTGGTTTCGACTCAGAGCGTGGTCTCGGCTTCGTGGGGTTGAGTCCCGCGTCAGGAGCTCGGTGCAGAGTCTGCTAGAAATTCTCTCTCCCTCTCCCTCTGCCCCTCCTGTTTGTTCTCTCTCTCTCTCTTTCAAATAAATAAATAAATCTTATTAAAAAAAAATAGAATTCCAGGCCTACAGGCATTAATGAAGTTTCATCTCTAACCTGATATTTACAGTGCTGTGCCAATGCGAATTTTCAAGCCTCCAAGGGATGACCTCTGAACTCCATCTGGGCCCCCTAAAGGAACCAGGCCAACAGGAGGGCTCAGCCCAAACAGATTTGATTGACTTGGAGGAATTCCCACCTCCCTTCTTTCTGGATTGGCAGGGAATGGTGCAGAAGACAGAAATCTTATTGTCATCAGCATAAATTATAAGTCATAGAGCCAAAAGTTAAAATCCTGACTCTGACATTAATCTAATTATCTTAGATTCTTGCTCTATAACATGATAAAATAATACTCCTCACCTGTCTCCCCAGTGCTATTGACATCATCAGCATTTGTAGGGGAATTAGTTGATACTCTTGTGGTTAAAATAATAGTTTGCATTAAATGTAGAGTCTGGAGGAATTTTTTGAAAGACAAAACTATGAAGATATTTATAAATACTCTTAGGAAAACATGAAGTAGAAGCCACTTAAAAGAAATCCTTCTATGTCATGTATATACTTGTATGGTGACAAGCTAAGAGAAAATTTCTTAGAACAAAAATTTCTGAGTATTAAATGAGTGCTCAGGTTCCAGGGCATCCCTTAGACAGTTTAGACCGGTGATTCACAACTAGATTTGGGGGACAGTGGATGGTCAGAGCCTTTACGAGTCAAACACACCTCCTCCCTCCACCAAATCCTGATCCCTCCTGCCCCATACTAATCTTTGCTTTTGTTGATGTTGCTATTATGCCAAGCATTTGGGGGCTTCTTTTCTTGCTAACCTCCAGCTCTGGCCGGCCCCACAACAAAACTAGTCACATTACCTCCTCTTAGCCAGGCATGCCCTTCTCCAGCCTCCACTCATCTTATTCACCAGATTTGGTTCCAAGTAGGTGTTGACTAGTTCCAACCAACTTCTTCCCCTTTGAGGATATGCAAAAGAATATCCCACCAGCCCTGAGTACACGTGCTAAGAAAGACACACTTTGCTTTAAAGTAAAATTCATGCGTGACTTCCTCTTCAACTTTATAACACAGAGTGCTATGGTCCGTCACCCCCAGTTCATACGTGGAAGCAGTGATCCTCAACGTGACGGTTTTGGAGGTGGGGTCTTTGGGAGCTGTTAAGGCTTAGGTGAGGTCATAAGGGTGGGGCCCTCCTGATGAGATTAATGGCTTTATAAAAAGAGAAAGGGACAGGAGATCTCTCTCTCCCCATCTCCCCATCTGCCCTCACCAAGGAAAGGCCATGTGAGGACCTAAACAGAAGATGGTAAATCTGAAAACCAGGAACTGGGTCCTCACCAGACACAGAACCTGGCACCACTTTGGTCTTGGACTTAACAACCTCCAGAACTACACAAACTAAACATTTGTTGTTCAAGTCACCAAGTCTATGGTATTTCATTATAGCACCCTGAACTAACACATGGAGTTTTCAATTCCTTAATCTGTCCAGTGAATAAAGAGTAACTCTGACTTGACAGGAAGGCTGAGTTTGGTTCATGTGTTCTCTGGATCACAGCTGCGTGTTCCTGTGGAGATGGTTTAAGTTTATTAATTAACAGCTGCCCTCCTTTTTCCTTCTACATAAAGGGTATAGGGTTTCTAAGAGCTATTGAGAGATTTATTTTTATCCTTCAAGTGGATAAAAGACATTAATGAAACCATTTGAGACTTCAGGGACTGGGCTCCACCCACAGAAGCCTAGGGGAGGCAAGCGTGAGTGACCGTTGATTATTAAATGTCCTCTTAGCAAAGGAGCATCACCAGACTGGGCTGATGGGCATTTAAGTGTGTGGAAACTAGGGAAAGTGCTATATATGCATTATGTATAAAGAGTCACCCCAGCTTTCTTACACAAAACAATTAATGAAATCACTTTGTGAAAATACAGACCTTCCCCTCCCCCACTCAACTACCAGCTGGTCCAGCCCTTGAACATATAGCGCCATGTTATGATGGCTCCAACAATTTGGGTCAGCACAATGTTTAAACTCTTAAGTGGAACCACTAATCTCCATTAATCTGACTGTAAAGATGAGACAGAATGCTTAGTACAAAAGCATAAGAGTTGGTAATGCATGTTCCTCTGATAGGCTGCCTAAATACCAACTCCTGCCCAAAGGGCAAGGTCTTTGGGATTGCATCTGACCATTCAAAATCTATTCCTGAACCTTCCTGGAAATCTTTTCATGCAGGAGGACAAGGATCTAAGGGGAGCTTCCTCCATGATGCCATAAAGACATTCATTCTGTGGACCTTCTGACACTCCAGGCCTCCACCTGTTACCATCCCCTCTTTCAAAGGATCAGCTCAACAATGAATGAGTGCTGAATTTGGGGCTTGACAGAGCTGTGACCCTGTCACCAGCCTAGATGGCTATAGGCTGAGTGGAATAGTAGACACAGTAGATGACTCACACGTATGTGACACTCACCCTGGCTGGCACATGAGGGAAACAATGGAATTCTCTTCCTGGTGAGGAGCACTTTGGGACTTTGGGAAACCCCAACCATAGAGTAAGTGCTGCTTACTGTCCCCATCTTTCCTCATCCCTACTGCACCTTTCTCTGGGTCTGTTTCTCAAACCACAGTCCATGAAACCACCTGCAGGAGAATCACTGAAGCTGTGGTTAAAAAGTGACATTCCTGGACCCCTCCCCCAGACCTATGAAATCAGAATCTTTCAGGAGGAGACTCAAGAAAACAACATTTTATTTATTTATTTTAAGATTTTATTTATTTTTTGACAGAGAGAGACAGCGAGAGAGGGAACACAAGCAGGGGCAGTGGGAGAGGGAGAAGCAGGCTTCCCGCCGAGCAGGGAGCCCGACGTGGGGCTCAATCCCAGGACCCCAGGATCATGAGCCGAGCCGAAGGCAGCCGCTTAACGACTGAGCCACCCAGGCACCCCAAGAAAAACACATTTTAAACAAACTCTACCAGTGAGCCTTAAGCACAAAATGTTAGAACCACTATCTAAATTTTGTAAAGCTATTGTAGGAACACAGCTTAAAAATGGCTGTGCATGAGATAACCCAGCCCCAGCACAGTTATCGTGGGCCAAAAATTTCCATAGTGTGGTTCCCAGGCAAGTTCTTAAAGCAAAAGTTACATGTATCAAATGGAAAAATACATACAGACTTAGGACACAGAAAGGCTATGACATCTGTTTTTGGTAGCCACCATGCCTGTGTTTTCCCTTTTGTCCTATTGCAGTAATGATAGCTAAAACTTACCGAGTGCTTACAATGTGCCCAGTGCTTCATATGGATTAACTCATTAAATTCTCATAACAATCCTGTAAATAGAATTTTAACTATAAGTCTTCATGGGAGGATAGCGAAAGCTTCAGAGAGGGGTGACATTTAATTAAGCTATGGAAGATTGGTGGGAATATATAATCTTCTACATCTTACTTATTAATTCAACTACCACCAGGCAGGATCAACATTGCCTTTTTATGCCAGAGTCTCCACCACTAACTCCCTAGAAAGGAGGGAGAACAATAGCTAGGTTAGTGTTTGTGGCTATTGACACCATGAATTCTAAGGCCGACTCTTTATATAGGCTCCTAAATTGTAATTAGCCACTGAAGACTCTTGTCCTAACCCAAAAAATAACTCCTTTCATGGAATTTCAAGATGCTGGCTGCCCACTCAATGCACGCACAGATAGAGCCACATCTGCTCTGAGTTTTCTGATGAACCTGAGCTGTGCCAGGAGCCAGAAAAATCAAGGCTTAAATCATGAACATTAGGATCCAGATCAACTGGTCTCCATTCCTACAGGATTCTCACTGCATGTGGCTATTGTCTTTAACTGCCAAGCCCAGTACCTTCCCCCCCCCCCCCCCCCCATGTCAGATGCCAGCTCCACCCTTCTGGTAACAGACCCCAACCCCAGGAGCTCTGGGATGGATTAATGATGGCCCCATTCTCTTGGCCATGGTGGGGACAGCAGCCAGTGACCAGGGATGGGCTTGTGATCCAAGGAAGAGTCAATCAGAATCCCCTTCTGGAATTTTCCTGGCAGGAGATACTAAAAAGTTGTGTATCTAGGACTCCCTGTTGCTGTGTTCCCTATCCTATGGAGAAATCCGTCTGCATTGAAGAGTGAAGTCAAACAGGAATGAGAGAGACAAAGATGGAAGAAAAAAGACAGAGAAATTAACTGCCATCTTTTGAGTACCTGAGGCCATCTCCAGTATTGCCCTTTGTTTAGTTATGTAACAGAGGCCAATAAACGTCCCCTTTGATATTCAAACTAGTTCAAGATGAGTTTCCTGACTTGGTTAACTTACCACCAAAAAATTTCTGACTCATGAGATCTGTCTCACCTTGCTACTTAATTCGATGTCCCACAGACACAAAAATGCAAATAACTTGCTTTTACATTGATGTTTGGTGTTCAACCATTCATTCACATGTGCATTCGTCCTTAACTTTCCATATGTGCCATGTGATGAGCACTTTATCGAGGCACTGGGGGCACAGGGGCAAACAAAGTGGTCCTCATAGAGCTTATAGTCCAAACAATCACACAAATAAATGTTAAAGTTGCAATTTTGTTAAATGCTACAAAAGATAATAACAATAGGAATCCAACCTACTGGGGACTAGGAGTGGGAGCAGCGAAGTGTCCTCTACAGGAGTGGCTTTTGATATTTATGCTGAAATCTAACAGGTGAGTCGGACCCATCTGGGCAATAATTGGCTTGTGAGCTTTCTAGCAGAGGGAACTGTACTGTGAAGCCTCCAAGGCTTGAAAGAAACACAAAAGCAGTGGAAGAGAACAGTGTGTTTGAAGTAGAATGAGGTCAAAATAAGACTGAAGGGACAGGGAGGGGAACAAGACTGTCATGGGTGATAGGCCATGTGGATGACCTTGGGCAGCCATTGGAGGGTTATAGACAGGAAGATGATGCAAGTGGCTTACATTTTAAGAGGATGGCTCTGGCTGCTAGGGGGTACAAACAGGCAATAGTGGGCACAGCAGGAGAGTAAGGAGGGGACACCAGCCACCCAGGCAGGAGAGGAACGTGGCTTGGACCAGATGGTCAGTGGGGTGAGTAGATTTGATACTTACTTAAAAGAACAAAATGTGATATTGATCAGCTCCAGTGGGGGGAGAGGATGACTCCAGTTTCAGGCATAAGCACCTGAGTCATTTGTGATACCACTGACTGATCTGAGAATGCTGGAAAAGGAGTCGGTTTTGAGGGGAAGAGAATTTAAGTTCAATGTAGGAAAGTTTCATTTTAAGATGACTGTGAGACATCAGATGGAAACAGCAAATAGGCAATGTCTGCATTACTTCACCTGAAACAACACATTGATATGACAGGTTTTACTCTACTCATTTTGCAGGTAAGGAAAGCGAGTTTGCCTAATCTACACAACAACTTAGGGGGGTTAATGGGAGTAGAACATAAATTCTCTACATTCTTGACCCAAGTATTTTCAGTGAGCCACGCTGAGTCCTTCAACATCTGAATGATTAGACAAACAAACCAAAAATAACATTATAGGATAGGAGACTTTGGTAGAAGAGTCATGATGTCAATCCAAAGTCACGTTCTGTGAAATCAGTGTTGTGCTGCCTGACATGTGGTGTTGGCCTGACAACCTAACAAGGCATATAGA
Organism: Callorhinus ursinus; assembly: GCF_003265705.2. Taxonomy (NCBI): domain Eukaryota; kingdom Metazoa; phylum Chordata; class Mammalia; order Carnivora; family Otariidae; genus Callorhinus; species Callorhinus ursinus. The sequence goes on from NW_027397073.1 coordinate 26,095,967, forward strand.
ATCTGTCCTTGTACTTCATACTGCTGACAATGAGTCTTCCACTGAGAAAAGAGTGCCCAACCCCACTGGGGTTTAAAGCTTCATCTGGACTTTGCATTTATACCAAACACTGTAACCATTATTGGTAAAAACTGTCAAAATACATTCATTGTAATTGAGAAAAGGAAACTATTTCTCAAACTGGTTGCTTTACCAATAGCACCGACCAGCTATATATCCAGATGAAAGAGACAAGTGGAGTTTTGTTTAAAAAAAAATCAATAGATTGGCTCTTATGGAAGTCATTAATGCAAACTGTTTAGCAAGAGAGGCTGATTTTTCATTCCTGGTTGGCATTCCATAAAAAAAAAAAAAAAAAAGGTGCACTGAGTCTCTAAACAAATCTAAGATTAATTATCATATCCACAGTGCCTGTAGCACGTTCCTTGGGCCACCGACCAGAAAGGAAGGGGTATGTTTGGCTCAGAGGGGAAGCTAAAATTGGTTGGATCAAATGCAGAGGGTGCCACTTCGGATTCTTCATCAGGGGTATGAGATGATGAAAGCGATGTTTGCAAAAAGCTCAGCATGGTACTGCACTCAGTCTTTCGACATGGCCCTAGCGTTAAGCTGCTAACAAGAGGAAGAGTACCTTGGGGATGGGACCACTTGTTGCCCACCTTTGTGACAACCCTCCCTATCCCAGCCCCTATTTCAGTAGCTTGTGCACAGGAAGGAAGCATGTGGAATGTGAGCAGCAAGGGCTAGGCCCTGGGAAGGGTTTTTATGGGAAATGCTGATGTTTTTGCCCTGATCTATTGTTATAAAGCATAGTGGGCTTTTTCTAGCCCTTAGATTTTTATGGATTTCTGACCCTATTCATGGGCGGTAGCCTTGATTTCATTTCTAGATAGAACTTGCCAACCAAAAATCCCAGCTGGGACTTACGGTGAGGAAACAGTTTTGAATTTCTGAGTTGGTCTCAGATAATGAAGCTGGGGCTTCCCACCACACGGAAGATGTGGGATGTTTTCCAGAACTTTCTGTGCTTAACTTGGTTTTGGTTCTCATAGCACCGGTCTTGCCCTACTTGAGACTGTTCTGGCCTTTGAACCTGCAGCACCTCTGGAGGAACCAGCTGGGTGTTCTCTGGCTCTGCCTGGAGAAGTCACATCATGCCAATGTGGGGGCAAACCAGGAGTCAGGATACCTGGGGTCCAGTACCCTCTGTCATTTCCTCTATATGTGGCTTTGGACAAACTCTTCCACCTCTCTGCTCCTCAGTCTCCTTATCTAGCAGGAGTGAGAATGGACCTAGATATTCTCCAAGGTCCATTCCAGAAGTAAAACACTATGGATTATTTACTAGTTAAAAAACACTCTTCCTGGGGTGTTATGCTGAGTGAAATAAGTCAATCAGAGAAAGACATGTCTCATATGACCTCACTGATACGAGGAATTCTTAATCTCAGGAAACAAACTGAGGGTTGCTGAGTGGTGGGGGGTGGGAGGGATGGGGTGGCTGGGTGATAGACATTGGGGAGGGTATGTGCTATGGTGAGCGCTGTGAATTGTGCAAGACTGTTGAATCACAGATCTGTACTTCTGAAACAAATAATGCAAGATATGTTAAGAAAAAAGAAAAAGAAGAAGATAGCAGGAGGGGAAGAATGAAGAGGAGTAAGTCGGAGGGGGAGAAGAACCATGAGAGACGATGGACTCTGAAAAACAAACTGAGGGTTCTAGAGGGGAGGGGGCTGGGGGGATGGGTTAGCCTGGTGATGGGTATTAAGGAGGGCACGCTCTGCGTGGAGCACTGGGTGTTATGCACAAACAATGAATCATGGAACACTACATCAAGAACTAATGATGTAATGTATGGTGATTAACATAACAATAAAAAATTTTAAAAAACCACTCTTCCTGTACATTTTCAATGGGAATTCTACATCCAGTGTTACAGAGAGAAGTAAGAGAAAGATGTCGCTCCAGGAATTAAAATGCACAAGCAGACAGGTGCCTTGAGGAGGGTGGGGCAGCTCACAAGAGCCCCTGAGCCACAGTTGACCATCTTTGTCTGCATTTAACTCCACTCTGAAAGCGTGTGAGCTCAGGTATTAAAGAGGCAGCTGGTAAGGACCCTCCAGGGAGCTCCCAAAATGAGGTCTCAGGTGCTTCCCTCATGGCCCTGCCAAGGTTGAGTTAAGAATTCTCCAGGTAGGAATTCTTCGGAGATGAATCTCTGCTTAAGTTTTTGGAAAGTTTCCCCTGAGAAACCATACTCTAGGAAATGGACCGCCAGTGGTGGGGCGGGGTGGGGGGTTCCACTGCACTTCTGATGGGATAGAATTTGTCCTGATGGGGCACCCCTCCAGCTTCCATCTACCCTGAATCCCACTCTCCCACCCCTGGAGGGACACTCTCCCCCTCCCCCCGAGCAGGAGTCCCCACAGGAGAGGGGCCCTGTTTGTTTAAAAAAAAAAAAAAAGGCCTGGTCTGTTGGCCATTAATCATGCCTGTAAGAGCGTTTATTAATGCCCTGTCAATTGTTCAGAGTGAAGGCAGCCTGTCAGCTGTCCTCCCTCCCGGTTAGCTGTGTGCAAACCCTGGTGATTAAGCGCCAGATTTAACATCCTCATGAATATTTAAGAGGCTGTTTTTGAAAGTTTCCTGTCCTTTTACACTAATAGCCCCATTAAAACCTGTTTACAAGCCAGTCAAGAGAGTAACTGCATGCACTTAAAACATGAGAGTACTCCCCCAAGAGGGGCACATGACCATGTGAGGATCAATACGCTGCTTAAAGTAAGACTGTCTGCCCACCCCCAGCAGAGCCCAGCCCCAGGAGAGCCACAGCAAGGAGTTGGAAAAAACCCAACTTGTTAATTAGGCCGATGAGGGGTTGGTGGGGGAGCAAACCCTGCTCCTGGGCTCCCTGCTGTCCTACGTGAGGTGACCCCAGCTCCAGAGACTTTAGAGAAGTTGCCCAAGTGACAGGAAAGGAGGTTGGTCTTTGGGCCTGCTCACCTCCTGGTTCTGGCTGTCCTGGCCCTTCCTCTGTTCCGTGGCCCATCACATGAATGTCCTCAAATGAGTTAATCAAGTCTTAAGGAGAAGAAGTAGAATGAGGCTCCAAAGGGATGAGAGGCAGATTTGTGAGGAGGATATCGGAATGGCGCGGAGTGTCCCTTTTCTGCACAGCAGAGCCTGGCTCCCCTATCAGCCCCTGAGGATGCCTCTCCTGAAGTTAGGGAAGACAGAAGTACGGAAAACCATCTCCTCTGATAATGACCTGATGGTGTCTCCTTCTCAGCGAAGGAATGGATAACCGGTGAAATGAGAGGAGCACCAGGCGCCCCTCGCTTCCCAGCCCCAGTAAGCAGCACTGCCCGCCGGGATGGCAGGTGCGTGGAGGGACCTCCCTTGCCACAGATGGGGGGAGCTCTCAAACACTCCATCTGCTTCCCCACCCATTGCCTGGGTCTACGCTGAAAGAGTTCAAGAATGACCCTGGGAGCAAGGAGACATGCCCACTCTTCACCATCTGAATTCTAACTCTTCTTTGCAAAGTTCACCATATGGAATGCCTCATGTTCCAACAGCATCATGGAGTCCCTCCACATACAGAACGGTCTGCTCTGCTTTCTCTCTGACAGAGTGCCTGGCCCAGAGAAGAATTTTCCTTTCTTCTATTATGGAACACCACGCATGCAAGGAAAATTTTTCAGCAGCGGATGAGAAATCCTTGTTTTTACATTCTACAAACACTTGTTCTTGCCAGACTCTAATTTTTGCTAATTTGGTGACTACCGAAGTGTATACAATTTTTTTAAATGTCCATTTTGCTGATTATATATAATATTAAAAATATTGTCATACGTATAAGCTTTAGTATATTCTTATAGGAAATAATAAGGTTGTAGCAAGACTCACTGATCTGGAACATAGTCATCTGGAAATATCCCCTCTTCAGAGATTCTACAAGAAGCAAAATTTAAGCCAAAAGTAGTCAAAATAAATCCTGTAAGATCTGGGCACTAAAATTTTACCATTTACTCATCAGGCCTGCAGCCCAGCAGTTGAATGAAATTTTTAATATAATTCTAATAAATCTAACTCTTTGTTTCTTCTTCAGTCAATTAGAAAGAAGAGGGAGAGCTAGAGACAGACGGCTGACGGTAGGAAGAAATCACAGCTCTGGACACTGAGTGAGAATAAACATCCTCAGAAAGCGAGTCAAGAGCCCCAACAGCATAGCAGCTGAGGTCACTTATTCCAGGGCAAAGAGCTTTCCACAGCTCCACAGGGCCTCGTCGTCAATAAGAAAGTAACGAGCTATAATGCCACGTGCATAATGAAGGAGGAAAGGGTGTGACACTATTCTTTGAAAAGTCCATCAATCAGAGTTAAAATTTCTTTAGTTTGGGAGCTTAAAGAGCTAAGCCTTCAGCTACCCAGAAAAGGCATCTCCAGAATGATTCATTTATCCTCTGCCTTTTTTTCTTTCGATCTATTCATATTGCATGTTTCCATCAAAGAGTATTCAAAAAAGACTTGAGGGGTGCCTGGGTGGCTCAGTCGGTTAAGCATCCAACTCTTGACGTCGGCTCAGGTCATGATCTCGGGGGGGGGGGGGGGGGGGGGTCGTGGGATGGAGCCCCGAGTCAGGCTCCGTGCTCAGCAGGGGGTCTGCTTGAGATTCTCTCTCCCTCTCCCTCTGCCTCTCCCCCTGCTCATGCTCGCACTCTCTCTCTCTCAAATAAATAAATAAACCTTTAAAAAAAGAAAGACTTGAGACAAATTTATAAACTAGGAAGACAGATTGCCACACTGAGAAGTTGGTTTCACTGCTTTATAGGCGACGGTGTGCTGGGTCTGGGGCATGGGGGCTCCCAGGAGCCGAGTGTTACATTTTCAGGCATTTCGTGAGCTACTGTTTAACACAGCCATTATTAAACATTAAGTTATATGAGCTTGCAATCAAATACCTTATACTGAAAACAGAGGTAATAAATAAGCAAAACTCATCACTTCGTGATCAGTTGCCTAGACTTAACTCTATGTCCCGGCTGTTGTTGGTGTCTGTTGTGTCTGTGTGGCGACAATGCCTCACCGTGGGGTCCCCCTGCCCGTCCCACCCCATCCCACATTCAGTGACATCGCCTCGGCAGCTCGCAATGGCCATGGTGGGAGTATCTACACCACAGAAATTGGCAAATGCTACAAATAGAGTGTGTTTGGTTTTTTTCCCCCCTCAAGAGGTGGTCATTAAGCATTTGCCAGTACATCACTGTTTATAGGCTGTTGAGAGTTCAAGGGCAGGTGGGGGGAACATTGCCATTCAGGGAAGTAGAAGAGTGATGGATCGGTTTCCGGGTGACCTGTATGTCTATCCTGTCTCTGCTTCTGACCATATGATCTCAGGCAAGTGGCTTCCTCCCTCTGAGCCTCCCTTTCCCCATCTGGAAAAGGGGAGGATTGAACTAGACAATCTCTAGGACCCCTTCTGGTTATAGCACTATCTGATCTATGATGCCTCATTTACTTTTTTTTTTTTTTTTAAGTTTTCATTTTAATTCTGGTTAGTTAACACACAGTGTTATATTAGTTTCGGGTGTACAATATAGTAATTTAACACTTCCATACATCACCCTGTGCCTCATTTACTTTTAGGTCAAATTAGCTGGGTGGTAGCACATGTTAGCCCTTGGCCAATGGGAGGCAGGGAGTTTAAATACACAGCAATTCCTCTCCTTTTTCAAATGCTGCCCAAAAGAACATGACAGCAACTGTGATAAAGTAGCCAAAAGGATCCAGACCAGGTTAAATCAGACCACAGAACATGAGGGACCTGTTTACTTTCACTGCAACTTGCCATTAGCACCAGCAATGTCATTTCTGAAAGTCCATGCAGTCTCTAAGTAATATGAGCCTCAAGAAATCTTGTAAGTGTTCAGGATTATGATCCAGAGACTATCAGAGTGATACCCTGGAGAATAAAAAGGCTCTGGAGTCAGAAGATCTGGGTTTGGGTTCATGATACACCCCCGTTTGCTTTTACTGCTTATGGAAGCCCAAACTAGTGACACCTCCTCCATACCCAGTTTCCAGTTAAATGTGAACAATGCCTGGTTGTACAGATTAGTGCAACTTTTCTGGAGAGACTTTTCTGGGTGATACTTATTCAAAGCAAGTGTTTATCATATGGCTCAGCAACAGTTCTCTTGAGTTTGTATCCCAGAGAAATTCTCACCCAGGCCCATCAGCGGTGGCAAAGATGTTTGTGGGCACAGAGCTGGAGGCCATCGAGCTTCCACTAGCGGATGTAGGTGATTAAAACATGGTGGACCCACACATGGAGTATTACACAGCATTTAGAGGCAAGGGAGTAGATGCAGAGAGCAACATGGATCACTCTGGAAAACATAGTGTGGAGTGAAAACAATACAAAGCAGAGTGAGATCTACAGAACATTACCACTTCCGTAAGAGAAAATTGCATGCACACGAAACAAAATACACATTTTACACAAACACATATAAATAACAAGGTAAACATCAGACACATCCAGAACGATCACCTGTGTGGACGAAGGGAAATGTGAGTGGGAGAGAGTAATAAAAGGGAAGGGATTGATTAATTAATTATTAAGAGAAGGGCAGAGTATAAACAATAGATATTAGCATGCCACGTGCCATGTGCTGAGAAGTATGATAACTCAGCCCTCTGAACCTAAACCCAATAAAAAATAATGAAAATTGTAATAATCCTTTACCTACCCCCACACAGTTTTTGCAAGGGTCAAATGGATAATGCATGTGAAAATTATTTATGAACCATGAAATCTTACTCAAATATGTAATTAGTATCATGATCTTTACAGGGCAGCTGAGAAACAGTCCAAAGGAACTAAAGAAAAAAATTAAAATATATGCAAAGGGTCTGATCTTTCTGTCTTAAGTTTAACTGTTAAGGTTAAAATTCCCTTAATTAAATGCACCTCTGTAAATTCCACATTTTTAGATAAAAATTATGGTTGCTGTTGATTCTTCTTCTGGGTAGCATATTTGTGTAGACGCCGCCAATTGCCTGCTTCCTTAGGGCTACGGTACCCACACTACTGTTATGTAGCCTTTATTCCCAAAGGATCAACTGTGATTAGTCCGAGATGAGCCCAGTAATGCCATTTCCAATGGCAAGTGAGTGCCTTAGGTAGGCGCATGGACTCAGTTCTGGTAAAAGATATGAAAGGGGAGGTTTGCTTAGAGGGATCTCCTGGAAGAATTTTTTTCTCTGTTAGAAAAGGAGAGACACAGACAGACAGACAGAAAAGGTTGAGGGCTTCCATTTCCTGTTCCCTTAAAGCATGAGTTCTTGAGGATTTGCTCTCTGCAGCTGAGGCAGCTATTTGTGATCTTGTGGCAAGAAGCCTAAGAACCAAAAGCTAACAATTTGGAGTTGAGTGACATACAGAAAGAACCTGGTTCCTAGATGACACCAGATGGTTGAGCCACTGCACCAAATCTAAAACTGCCCATACCCCAGGCTTCTGGCTATTTGAGGTCGTTAAATGTCTTTTTACATTAGCCACTGTTAGCCAGATGTTACTTGCCGCCAAACATTTCCTGACTGGTATTATTTCAACTGGCCTATCCTGAAGAATAGATCTCCATTTCCTATGCATGTTCTCAAAAAAACATCACCCTCTTCCCAGCTTCCCAACGTTATCCCACATGTTGTATTTGGCAACCTCTACAGGAGCCAAGAGCTGTGGTTTAAAGCGGGTAGAACCTCCTTATGTGTGTGTCATTCAAGGAGAGCTAGCATAGGCGAAAAAAATCTCTGCCTCTCTTTGGAATGTCAGGAATTCTGAAAAGGTGCCACCTACCTCATTTTCACTCTAAAGCCAAAGATGACGGGAAATGCCTGGTAAGAAATCGTCATGGACAAATATGTGGGCTGGAGAGGAAAAAACGTAAAGCCACATGAGAATTGCTTTAAAGTTTCTTAGGGTCTGGGTGTGGAAGAGGACCTAGGCTAGTCTGTGTTGTCCCGCTGTGGACCCCTGGGAGAAAGTTAAGGGAGATGAGTTTTAGCTTGATCTTTCTAACTAGAGTTGCCCAACTCCAGGATACCTCTTGCTATAAGGCTTCTGGGCCCTGGATGTGACCACAACAAAGCATTCTTTATTATATAGCAAGTCTTTAAGGTCCCATCCAAGCCCAAGAGTCTAAAATTACATAATCCTCTTGAAAAAATGTGAATTATCTTCAAGGTCAAAATTTAGTGAATACAAGTGAAGGCAGAGGCCCTTGACGGAGGTAACCATGCACAGTGGAGAATCTAAGGCTATCAAAGTTTATTTTCCAACTCTACATCTTTGGAGAATAAGAAGATATGATCATTTCTTTAAAAAGCTGAAAACAATTATTATATGATCTGCAATTCTACTACTGGGTATCCCAAAAGAATGAAGGCAGGGTCTCAAAGAGATGGTCATACACCCATGTTCCTAGCAGTAGTATTTATAATATCCAAAAGGTGGAAGCCACCCAAGTGTCCCCTGATGGATGAATAAACAAAATGTGATCCATACCTACAACGGAATATTACTCAGTCTTAAAAAGGAAGAAAATTCTGACACACGCTATAACATGGACAAACCTTGAGAGGGTCATACTAATGAAACGAGCCAGCCATAAAAAGACAAATGCTGTATGATCCCCCTTATGTGAGGTAGCAAGAAGAGTCAAATTTGCAGAGCTGTAAAGTAGAATGATGGTTGTCACTGTTGTTTCATGGGGGCAGACTTCCAGTTTTGCAAGATGAAAAGAGTTCTGCAGGTTGGTTGCACAACGAGAGTGTACTTAACACTATTGAACTGTGTATTTAAAAAGGTGAAGATGGTAATTTTATGTTATGTGTACTTGACCACAATTTAAAAAAAAAAAAGAGAGGGGGGGGTTGTTAGGTATCTCTATAGCCCTCAGATCCAGGAGATCTTTTCTCCACAGTCCTGGGTGCAAGGACCTCCACCACCTCCACACCCAGAGCAAAGGCACCAAGGAGGAGGAGGAAGTAGGCACAACCACTGCTCAGAATCTCTGCCCAGAAACCAGCCCTGCTTTGAAGAAGTCATCATCTCCCTCCTAGGCAATGACATTGCCCTGATTCCTGCTGTAGCCCAGCTGGGGAAAGTGATTTTGCCTATGCTCATGCTTCATGTTAGTGACAGCCAAGACCAGAACCACCCGAGTTTCAAGAACTGACCCCTCACTCACAGGTAGGTTGGTGGAAGTATTATTTAGCATTGCTAAAGAACTTCATGTTTGCAAAGTGCTTTATGCTCATCTATTATTCACGCAGCAATAAGAATACTTAGATGGCGCCTTTTCTCCAAGGAGCTCAAAGCACTTTGTAAATGTTAACTCATTCACCCCCTATGTCCCAGCGGGACAGACAGAAATCCTCAGCCCTTGGCTCTGCACGTGGTAAAGAGTAATCCCAGCAAAGGCAGCAGTTGTGATGGAAAGCAAGCTCCGAACCAGGAACCTCCAAGTTCCTGTCCCCTCACGGTCTTCTATCTAAACGGTGTTCCTCCTATTGAAATGAAAGCCCTAGAATCCAATGAGATGGTTCTCTGAGGCTGAGCAGCGTGTATGATGGCAGAGGAAAAGAACTTAAGTCATTGGGAGGGGGAGGAGAAAGGGAATCAAGGAACATTTTCTAGCCGTATGACAGCCAACATTTGCTGAGCATTGATGACTCACAACCCCTGAGTCACCCTCTTGAATCCTCATCTTACTCCTGTGTTGAGTAATGATTATCCCCCTTCTTCACAGAAGGAAACCGGGGCTGGGAGCGGTTAGGAAGGCTTTCTGAAGGCTACTCTAGACAGTGGCAGCACTGTGACTAGAATCCAGATCGAACTCCAGGGCCTGTGCTCTAAAGCCATATGTGAAACTGCTTCTCCCCAATGTTAAGGGATAATCATGCCGGAATCCATTACTCAATAATGTTGCAAAATCCCATCCTTGGGAAAGTTACCTACCAAAGTCGATAAAGAGGCAGAGAGATGAAGGAAGACCTTCCAAAAACACTTTCTCACCCTTTTCCCTGATAGCCCATCACCTGGGACTTGCATCTAGCATAGCATGAGCCATGTCACAATATAGCTACTCACAAGACTGTATAAGCTCTGTGTCTTCATCATCTTTACATCTCTAGCACCAACCTAGACCTAATACCTAGAAGGTGCCCAGTATGCATTTGTGGGAGCAGAGGGAAGACCAGACTTTGAGACAGGCCTTAGTGCATGTCTGAACTACTTGCTGATGATTTTATAATTCTACATTTAAAGCTATTGACATGGGTCATAAGTTTCATTTTGAAATTTCACTCCCTTTCCCTCATCTTCCACAAATAGGGAAAAACCGATCAACAGAGTATTGAGCATCTCCAGCGCAATAGGGCTGTGGGGTGTACTAAGGATATCTATTAGGCGATCTGTCTTTACCCTCCCAGAGTTTACATTCCAGTTAAAGTCATGATGGTAATACACAAGAGGTAATTAATGAATGACACAAGATAAATGTACATGCTAAACTGAGGTTTACAGGACACCTGGGTGGCTCAGTCAGTTAAGTGTCTGCCTTCAGCTCAGGTCATGATCCTCAGGGTCCTGGAATCGAGTCCCGCATCGGGCTCCTTGCTCAGCAGGGAGCCTGTTTCTCCCTCTGCCTTTCACTCCCCCTACTTGTGTTTGATCTCTCTCTCTTTCTCTGACAAATAAATAAATAAAATCTTAAAAAAAAAAAAACTGAGGTTTAGACTAGAGAGCCTTGGGCAGTTGAGACCAGGGAAGGCTTCATGGAGAAAGTGGTACCTGAGCAAGACCTAAGGAGGTGGGCATGCATTGCCAGGGAGAAAAAAAGACCCTCCTACTCAGAGGCCACTTGGAGCCAAGACAGGGCAATGAGCGTGAGCTGTGGGCTGGACAGGAAGAGGAGCAACCCATCAGGATGCTGGGGCAGTGGGGGTAGGTGGAGGTGGGCATTACAAAGGCTTTTCTCTACCAGTCACAGAAATTTCCACGACTCCTTGAAAACCAACTATTGGCATGGAATGTGCAACAAGCATTAACCCCAGTTCCAAGGAATCATTTCTCTACCCCTCTGTTCACCTTACAAAAGAGAAGGGCTTTAAACTGGGGTGTCCTCTTTTAATGAATACTAACTCACTGAAATTCATACCTTGAGTCACAAAACCTGGCAATCCATGAAGAAGCAATGCATTCGGAACAATATTAGAACTTCCCCATCCTGCAGTAATTTGAACTTAAAACACTAATAGAAGACTGTTATGGGAATTAGCAGTAATCATAGAGGTCTTAAGAACAAATATCCCATGTATTAAATGTAACAACTAATTTAATTGCCAAATACAGATGGAAAACCTAAAGAGGGACCCGGGTAGAAAGTGAACATGCCTGCCACAGTAAAGACAGCTCAGAAACGGAAATGCTGTGTTGCTTGCTCTTTGTGATAGCGCCTTATTAGAGTGATACTATTATCATGCAGTCTTCACTGTTGACGTCGGGATGTCTTCTCTTTAGTAAGCTCTCTTTCCTTGAGAAACCAGAAAATGTAGCATTCCCTGGTTAAGCTACAGTCTAAACTCCTATATTTTTCACATCCTAGAGAGCAAATCCATAAAGACACACACACACACACACACACACACATATACACATGCACCCAAATGATAGCTGGTTTTCTGCAGAGGTACAATCAATAGATGCCTATCCAGTGTCAGTTGAAGACCTTAGAAACATCGCTGCCGACTAAGGACTCTGAGAAACAAACTGAGGGTTCTAGAGGGTAGGGGGGTGGGGGGATGGGTTAGCCTGGTGATGGGTATTAAAGAGGGCACGTACTGCATGGAGCACTGGGTGTTATACGCAAACGATGAATCATGAACACTACATCAAAAACTAATGATGTAATGTATGGTGATTAACATAAAATAATAAAAGAAAAGTAGAAAAGAAAAGAAACATCTCTGCCCACATCACTCGAAGTAATCAGCCTCACCAACCTTACGACACTCCATCTTCAGGGCAGCTTAATGAAAGGGCTCCTGGAAAAACACAACACCCCCTGTGAAGTATTCTTACCAAAAAAAATCAAATTTGAATCTGATCACACTACTAGATTTTACAGCCAATTTATAGGAAATATATCAGATGGAGAAAACACCTCGGGCCAGACCACAGGGATACAGCTAGAAAAATCCAAACCGTGAAAAATTCTATAGAACAGACAACCTGGTTTCTTCAACAAATAAATTACAAGGATAAAAAGAGATAGAAGGGGAATCTATAGATTAAAAGTTAAAGGATACCCAGCAATCATGCTCCTTGGGACTTACCCAAAGGAGTTGAGAATTTATGTCCACACAAAAACCTGCATGTGGATATTTGTAGTAGCTTTATTCACAACGGCCCAAACTTGGAAGCCACCAAGGTGTCCCTCAGTAGGTGAACGGATGAATAAACTGTGGCTCATCCAGACAATGGAATATTATTCAGTGCTAAAAAGAAATGAGCTACCAATCCATGAAAGGACATGGAGGGAACTTAAATACAGATCACTAAGTGGAAGAAGTGAATCTAAAAAGGCAACATACTATGAATCCAACTCTATGACATTCTAGAAAGTGCAAACCATAGAAACAGTAACAAGAGGAGTGGTTACCGGGGATTGGGCAAAGAGAATCATGCATAAGCAAAGCACAGAGGATATTTAGAAGAGTGAAACTAGTCTGTACCATACTATGATGGTGGATACATGTCCTTATACATTTGTGCAAACCCACAAAATGTGCAACACCAAGAGTGAACCCTAGTGTAAGCTGTGGTCTTTGGGTGATTATGATTTGTCCGTGTAGGCTCACAGATTATAAGAAATGTCTCAGGCTGGTGGGGGAGGGTGTTGATAATGGGGGAGGCTGGGCAAGGGGGTGGGGGTGGGGACAGGAATGGGGAACATGGGAGATCTCTACATCTTCCTCTCAATTTTGCTGTGAACTTAAAACTCCTCTAAAAAATAAAGTCTATTTTTTTAAGTTAAATAAATCCAGTGCAACCTTTGGACTTTATTTGGACATTGATTCAGACCAAAATACATATATATATATATACATATATATATATATATATGGAGAAAGTGGTACCTGAGCAATATATTTTGATATATATATATATACACACACACACACACACCAAAAAATTTAAACATTGACTAGACATTTGATGATACTGGAGAAGTTTTATTCAGCCTTTTAGGTGTGATAAAGCTATTGTGGTTATGTTTTTTCTAAACAGTTCTTTTGTTTCAGAGCTATTTCCTGAAATAACTACAGACAAAACACTACAGTGTCTATATTTACTTCAAAAAGCTGGTGGGAGTGGGGGATTAGGGGTATAAATGAAATAAGACTGGCCTTGAGTGGGTAAATCTTGAAGCTGGGCAATGGGCATATGGGGATCCATTACACCGTACTCTTTACTTTGGCATGTGTTTGAAATTTCACATCATAAAGCATATGTTCCTCTCTTCTCTGCTCTCCTATTGCTTTGGTGTTTTGCATTTTTGTGCTTAATGTTTCCCTGCTGTGTTCCATGTGTTACTCCTCTCTCCAAACAAGACTGAAAAAGACAGTGGACTTCTGGATCTTTCCTTCTGCAGGATCCCAGCAGATCTGAGCTCTACAACAGACACAGGACTGGCACATGCAGCAGCAACACCACTTACCACTAGCTGAAGCTGGCCATGGGTTTGACCCCTCACCCGACCTCCCCAGTCCCCCTCCAGCTTCCTCCTCATTAGTTCTGCTGTTGCCTCCCCATCCCCTATGCCCCCCACCCCCATGCAGGCCACTGTCAGTCTGGCCGAACCAGTCTCCCTGCATCCTGCTTTGACCCTTACAATCTGTTTTGCACAGACTATCAAGCCAGTCTTTCTATATTGTAATTGCAGTCATGTCACTCCTTTGTTTAAAGTATCTGGATGGGGGCACCTGGGTGGCTCAGTCAGTTAAGCATCTGCCTTTGGCTCAGGTCATGATCTCAGGGTCCTGGGATCAAGCCCCACGTTGGGCTCCCTGCTCCGTGGGGAGTCTGCTTCCCCCTCTCCCTCTGCCTGCCACTCTGCCTGCTTGTGTGCTCTGTGTGTGTGTGTGTGTGTGTGTGTGTGTGTGTGTGCCAAATAAATAAATAAAATCTTTAAAAAATAAATAAAATAAGGGGCGCCCGGGTGGCTCAGTCGTTAAGCGTCTGCCTTCGGCTCAGGTCATGATCCTGGGATCAAGCCCTGCATCGGGCTCCCTGTTTCTCCCTCTCCCACTCCCCCTGCTTGTGTTCCCTCTCTCTCTGTCTCTCTCTCTGTCAAAATCTTAAAAAAGTATAAAATAAAATAAAATAAAATAAAATAAAATAAAATAAAATAAAATAAAATAAAATAAAATAAAATAAAATAAAAATAGTATCTGGAAGGCCGTTCGTTGTCCTCCAGATAATGCCTGGGCTCACTCCCTGCCTCATGAGGCCCATGGTGATGTGACTGTTTGTCCCTCCCAGGCCTCATCTGCTCGGCCTCGATCTAAGCTTTAGCCAGACTGATTCTCTTTCAGTCCTTCTCAACAGGCATGCTCTCTCTCTCCAAAGGCCTTTGTTGAGGGCCTGGAACACTTCCCCCACCCACCTCTCCTAACTCAATTTCCTGTCTGGGCTGACACATCACTTCTTCCCGGAAGCCTTCCTGGAAAACCCTGCGCTGGGTTACATGCCCTCCTCTGTGTTTTCAGAGCACCCTGCATTCAAATCTTCTGCTCTGTTGTTTCCTCTTCTGCACAGACTGTTCGCTCTGTGAGGGCAGGAACTATGGATCCTGTAATACCTCCTATACTTAGTGCACTGCCTGGTACCCAACTAGGTACTCAATACGTATTTGTCAAAGGTATAAAAGTAAGATGGAATGACATGATGATCTGCCACTCTAAGGAAATGTGACTCACAAGAATTTGAAAACAGTAATAATAATAAGGATGTTGGAGTACCTGGGGGCTTGGTGGGTTGAGCAGCCGGCTCTTGATTTCAGCTCAGGTCATGATCTCAGGGTCGTGGGATCGAGCCCCGCGTCAGGCTCCTGCCTCAGGGGAGTCTGCTTGAGAATCTCTCTCCCTCTCCCTCTGTCCCTCCTCCTGCTCATTCTCTCTCTCTCAAGTAAATAAATAAATAAATAAATCTTTAAAAAATAATAATATAAAAATAATAATAGGAATGTTGACTTAGCTAAAGTCCTGCCTGGTAGAGAAAGGGGGATAATCAGTGATTTCTCAATCCTGCCACAAGGATTCTTTGTTAAACGAAACAGTTAAAGGGTGCCCAGGGCAGTGAGTTGTAGGGACCCGGGAGGGCCCAGCCAGGGCGGGGGTAGGGCCACTGGCTTCTAGTCTCGTTTCTGTAACCACTTGGCCATGTGTCCAATGAGCCTCCATTTCCTCTTACATAAAATACACCACTGGGGCGGAGATTTCTGCACTCTCGGCTTTAACATGCTTTGAATCCATGGCCAAATGAGTAGGGCAAAGAATCAGATGTCACAAAAAACTTTTAGTTAATGGGAAACGTTCCCCCATGTCTTGGTTGGATTTCCTGAGAAACAGCCTCGAAGACAAGGATTTGAGTGCAAATACTTTATTTCGGAGGTGATCCCAGCAAGCCCGAGAAGGGAAGTAGGAAAGTGAGACAGGGAAGAAAAGGAAGGTCCCAGTGTGTGAGCCAGCGCTCAGGTGACCACGGTGGGCAAGCTCGGTCACTTGGACAGACAGAGTAGAACAGGCCAGAGTTGTGCTGCTTGAGGGTCAAGTACTCGGGACATTTATACACCTGCTTCCATTAAACATTGCCTCAAGGCCATGCCCAAGGGCATGAAGTCCCCAACTCTTCCAGCCTGCAAGGAGAGTCAGATTCACTTGGAAGCCTGGGGCGGGTACTAGAAAACTTAATGCCCAAAGGATGTGGGCAAGACATCAACAGCACTAGTGACAACCTGGAGCCTTAACTGGGTGCATCCTTACCTCTTGCTCTTTGTGCTGCTATTTCCAAGGGAGTCGAGTGCAAATGAAATCAGGTCTCAAGATCTGGCAATGGCTGAAATTATTCATTGTGATTTTTCTTGTTCCACCTATGTTCATTTGTGCATTTCTTATTTATATAAGACAGGGGAAAAGTGTCGATTCGGCATCTCCTTGGTGGTGTGGCCTTGGAGGCGATGCAGGAATCTCTTGCAAGTGCCCAGAGCAGCAGTTTCAAATCTTTGTCACCTGAAGATACTTTGTCATGTTTCTGCCCTCCCCCCAATTTGGGTTTTTTTTACAACTTCGGGGAAGGACTCGAATTGCATCCAGTTAGATGTGCACAGCCTCACCTGTTTTGAATCTACCTACCTGCAAATGAGACCCTAAGGAGAAGGTTCCTTAAGATGGAGAAAGGGGTTTGGATATTGCCCTGGATTTTTTTTTCATCCTAGACAGGCATCCTTTTTAGCAACAAAGATCTGATTTCCCCTGAAAGTATTAAAAAAAAATCAGAAATAAAAATGGAATTTTTGCTTACATTTCTTTCTTTTTCTCTCTTCTTTTTTTTAAACTATTGAACTCAGTCCAACAGCTGGTGTTTTGGTTGTGATTTTTCCTGCTGTTGTGATTGTTTATCTCCATGACTCAGATGACCATCCCGGCTGCTTTTTTTCACTCCTCCATGCGTCATTTTGGCACAGTGCAGACACAGCTTGAGGCAATTTGGAGGCAGTGACTGGTAACTGCACCAGAAGCAAATCTGCAGATTCTGTCCACGGCTTGTCTTAGTTTCCAACGCAGGTGACTAAACGACACCTGCCTGCCTAGCCCTCCTCCACCGCCAACACACATGTTCGCTGTCGTGGGCTTCAGCCAACTCTGTACAGTGTGGCGCTCAAAGGAAACTCATCAGAACACTTGGAAATGACAGAGTGAACACCAGGAGCTTGTTTCTAATGATACTTTCAATCACCGAGGATTTCTCTCTAAGCCATGCTTGTCTGTTTATTTTTTTTTTTCAAATTGCTAGAAAGGACATTAATAACACTATCCTTCCCCCCAAAATGGGGCAAAAACTCATTGAAGAGGGGTTGATGGTCTGGGATGGAAACTCTCGGCTCCTGCCTCCCTGTTAAAGGGTCAAGCCAGTCAGCGAAAACAGGCTGAGAGGCCCAGAAATTTCCCTCTAAGATGATTCGTATTGTTTAAAAATAGAAACATTCAGCAGTGGTTTTTTTTGTTTGTTTGTTTTTCTCAACTGCTGCTCTCACATTACAAGGGGCAGTGGAGACTGAGAAATCAAAGAGAAGGAAAATCCACAAACTCTCCTAAAGCTTTACTTCTCAAATCAATGAATGTGCCAACACCACGCCCTCCTGCTCCGTTACCCTTAGTCACCAACATGGGGCGGACCAGGTGGTGGGAGGAGCATTGTCCCAGTGAGTCGGTGGGTCTGGGCTTCAGTTCTGGCTCTCTGTGAAATTGAGCAGGTCTCCTCACTTCTCTGGGCCTCAGTTCCTCACCTCTGATCCCTGCCCTTGCCACCTCGACTACAAATATTGACATGCATTAAGCTGGTCAGAGACCTTAGCAATTCCCAACGCATTCTAAGAAATGGTTGTTTTTAACCACCCACCAGAAGTGCAAAAGGATGAGCAAAGGTGTATAAGAAAAGTATATGCAGGTGTAGAGGAAGGAAGCACGTGCTAAACAAAGTGGCCCCATGGGTAAGACTCCCAATTAGTCTATGCAGGTAAGTGAGGATGGGAACGTAGAAGGCCGGGATGGGATGGCCTTCTGCTCGGAACGCAAGTAATTTCTCCTCACTATCCACCTATCTGAGATCTGAACGGGTGAGCACATGACTGGTCAGAGGCACTTGCCAGCCTTCTATTTCGGGCAGTATGGCAAATGAAACACCTGAACGTCTCTTTCCATGAAAACACCTAAAATACTGGATAAATGTAGAAATTATATTTCTAAATGCACTGCTGGACTTGCACAATCATAAGAAATATACAAATATCAAAAATAAAGTGAAAGCAAGATTTGTGGGGGGGGGGGGGGGGGGGAATGAGTGCCAGAGCTGCCCTGGGTGTCTCTTCTGAAACCTGAACACCCTGAGTTTCCACTTTGTTTTTGTTTGTTTTCTTGCTTTTTAAAGATTTTATTTTATTTATTTTTTATTTTTTGAAGATTTTACTTATTCACCTGACAGAGAGAGAGGGAATACAAGCAGGGGGAGTGGGAGAGGGAGAAACAGGCTCCCTGCCAAGCAGGGGCTGGATCCCAGGACCCTGGGAGCATGACCTGAGCCAAAGGCAGACGCTCAACGACTGAGCCACCCAGGCGCCCCTTAAAGATTTTATTTTTAAGTAATCTCTACAGCAACATGGGGCTTGAACTTACAACCTCAAGATCAAGTATCTCACAATCCACCAACTGAGCCAGCCAGGCACCCCTGGAGTTTCCACTTTGATGGTTGCATTGGAGATAAGGTAGGGGACCCTGACATAAATGTGGGATCGCAAAGAACAACACCCTTTGTAAAGGGCAAATGATAAATAAATCTGCTACTGAGAAGCAGTCAACAAGGAAATGTGTATTCCAGCCACCACTGGGTGGGAAAAATTTTTCTTCCATCAGAATCTGTACTTATAAGCTGAAACTCACACTGGATTTTGTTCTGAATTCGTGCTATTTATGTGGTCCAATAAATCTCAAGATTAGACTTCAGTTGAAAGTGATCCTGGGAACATGGATGAACCTCAAAAACATTATGCTAATTGAGAGAAACAGATACAAAATACCACATATTATATGATTCCATTTATAGGAAATGTCCAGAAAAGGTAAGCTTACAGAAGAAGAAAGTAGACTAGTGATGGCCTGGGGCTCAGGGGTGGGAATGCTGGATAACTTTAAATGGGCAAAGGGATCTCTATAGAATTATGATAAAAGCTTTTTAAAACTCGATAATAGTGATGAGTGCACACCCTTACTATAGCTCACTGACTTGTATGCTTAAAATGGGAGAACTTTACGATATGTACATGATACCTCAACAAAGTTGTTTTTAAAATTGCCCTGAGCTAATAGTGTCTGGGTGGCTAGCCAAAGGAACACAAGTCCTCTCTGGAGGACTATAACCTCATAAAGAACTCCCACAGATTAAAGTTCCAAATAAAATGAGCAACTCATAGTCGAAAATCATAAAACACACAAGAAGCCAAGACATTACGAGTTAGAACTACCAAAAACACAGATAGCAAATCCAGCCAACAAAGACTTTATGTAATGGAATTAAATAACACAAAATAAACAATAACTATAATTTTGTTAATTATAACTACAAAGTAAAAGGGACACTTGGAAGTAAGTGCAAGCAACAAGGCTCTACATACAACCAAATATGTTTGGAAGAATCAGAGAGATAGTCCAGAAATTTTACATATATATATATATATATATACACACTTGAAATTGAAACTTTAATAAACTGCTTAAAATAGTAGTATTGAAGGAGGGGAACTAAAGCCAACCTCAAATGATAACCTGAAATGATCCTTGGAGAAGAGATAGAAAACTTTTACAAAAGGTAAGGATGCAAACAAAGCCTCCCTCCCCATAAGGTTCCCAAGGAACATGATACAGGGAGGAACAGAAGAAAATGTTCCACCAAGTGACACGTTATCACTACCTCAGTTTGGACCCCAAATCGCAACACAAAAATACTCTAGTGAGAGGTTAGGCCCGATGGCCCAC
Organism: Callorhinus ursinus; assembly: GCF_003265705.2. Classification (NCBI taxonomy): domain Eukaryota; kingdom Metazoa; phylum Chordata; class Mammalia; order Carnivora; family Otariidae; genus Callorhinus; species Callorhinus ursinus. Next base: position 26,115,851 of record NW_027397073.1, read on the forward strand.
TCTTTCTCGTAAGTTGGTCAAGCCTCCAATTAAAGCTGGGCCAGGAGGCCTCCTGTTCAGCCCTACTTTTGCCAATGCCCGCTCTCAAATGCCATATCTTACTATATTCCTAGTTAGGAAAGACAGACCAATGCCCACACACTGTGCACTGACCAGCGAATGTGGCCCTATCAGCTTCTTTTTTCATTATTATTTTCAAAGATTTTATTTATCTTACAGAGAGAGAGAAAGAACAAGTAGGGGAACGGCAGAGGGAGAGGAAGAATCAGGCTCCCGCTGAGCAGGGAGCCCAATGCGGGGCTCAATCCCAGGAACCTGGGATCATGACCTGAGCCAAAGGCAGACTGTTTAACCTACCGAGCCACCCAGGCACCCCACCCCATCAGCTTCTTAAACTCTGACCAATTCAATCAGCATTCCTCTTCCTTAAGAAGGGAGGAGTATAGAGATGCTTGCCTAAGCGCTAAGTACTGATTGGGCCATACATCACCAAGTGCAACCAGAGTCATAAGATGTTTTCACGAAAAGCTGAGAGGCAGGCTTGCGGCCAGAAGGAACCCAGGAGTCTCTGCCTTCACTGGTTCTGGACGACAGGGGCAGTGATTGCTAACGCTGACCCTTGGCCATATATAACTCTTCTCCAGTCTTCTTTCTTGTTTCCTTCTTTCTATACCACAGTAGGAAGATTCATTTCTTCAGAGGTCTCTGTAACAAGAAATACAGAATCCAGAAAATATTTATTCGGTTTGGGGTTCTGGTGTTTTCAGAATCACATGTGTTCTGCTGGCACCACAAACATCTGCCAAATCTCTGCCCCAGACCTTCAACACAAAGAAAGGGTTTATCTCCCTGTATTGTTTTTATTTGGAATCACAGCCTGCATTGCATGCTGTCCCCTATTGCTCTCTATCATGTCAATGAGAGTCTTGTCTCGCCAAGTGGAATGTAAGGGCCTTCTGGGCACCGTGCTTGGACACCCCATAGTGCCTCACCGGTTCCAGGCAGGGCCAGCCCGTGGTAAAGTTGTAAAGTGAGTGCTTCTTCCTCTAGGGCCCTTTGTGTTTGCTCTCATTTCCTCTTATAGACTGTACCAAATCCTCTCTGATCCTAGGTACCTGGCATCTTCATACTTTTCACACCTTCGGGCTAATCAAAATAAAATCTTGGGGAAAATCTAACTAACTCATCCTAATATATAAATGGTTGCTTGAGTTTAAGGAAATGCCTGCACACACAAATCACTGTTAGAATTTCAAGTACTTGCAGGTTGGCAAGGACATTATTTTGAGGGGCAGAGGGCTTTGCTGGAGTCTCTGAAATTCCAGAATTTCCAGTGAGTCCTGGACTAACACTTTGGGCCTATATAAGAGCCTCTCTATCCATTATTTTCCTGCTTTCTACTTCCTGCTTAGAGACGGCCTTTTAAATTAAAAAAAAAAAAAAAATCTGTGGGATATTGTCTTCCTGGGCAAGACAAAAGAGATGAAAATACATCAGCCCCTCCGTCAAGTGCCTGCTACAGTGGAATGGCTTGACTATTAAATAAGTTCACACTATATGATATAATAATGACAAATCTGGCCTTTTCATTATATTAAATACATTTCTGCGGCTCAGCTAGCCAGATAAATACAGAATGTGTGTCACCCAAAAGGCAGGGCAGATAAGTACTCCAGTTGGAGCTAATAATGTACTATTAAAACTGTATATGTCAAATTATTTCATGCATACTGCAAATATATATGATATATCACAGTTAAGACAGTGCTATGGTCTGAACGTTTGTGTTCCTGCCAATTCATATGTTGAAATACTAACTCCCTAAAGTGATGGTATTAGTAGCTGGGGCCTTTAGGAGGTGTTTAAGTCATGAGGGTGAGAGCCTCATGAATGGGATTAGTGCCTTACAAAAGAGGCCCCAGAGAGATCCCGAGGCCCTTTTACCATGTGAGTGAGAAGGTGCCAGCTATAAGCCAGGAAGGGGGCCCTCACCTGACTGTAATGGCACCTTGATCTTGGAATTCCCAGCCTCAGGAACTGTAAAAAATAAATGTTTGTTGCCTCCCTTCTTAAATGTCTGCGGTATTTTGTTACAGAAGCCTGAACAGACTAATACAAAGTCTTGAGATGCCTAAAAGCCAAGCTAGATTTGGGGTCTAAAATATTTTGGTTTCTGCCACTACCTCACAGGTATGACTTGGCAAGGAAGAATCTCCTGCTGTCTACTTTCACAGATCCCATTTTTCAAGGGTTAAGAGAGTGATTTTGCGTAATCTGGATGATCAAGATGTGCCTGGGCCTAACACCAGGGATCAACAAGGGAATAGCTCCTAGGAGGCCCCCGTGACCATGTTCAGAGTGTAGTGGGACAAAAGAAAACAAGGGCCATCCACCAACAGGTTTACTGGAGTCCAGTGGGGCCAGAGCCTGTCTGCTTCCCTGAACAGAGCTCTGGGCGCATTTCAGGCCCCAGAGAGAAAGTCCAAACCTTTCAGGATGGAGCAGGTCACATGCACATTCCTACAGCCCCTGATCTGTAGTTAAATTGTATGTGTCAGTTGGGTCCAGACATGTGTCTTCTTGGACAGTGCTTCTCACCTCCTTCCAAGCCACACCCTGTGGAGAAAGACAAGTCCAGTTCTGTGGTTCCTTCTTCTCTACTGAGTATTTCTTTTGGAGCGTGTTGCTGAGCCCCAGCTACCTATGAGGCAGCCTGGGCTCCGTGGAGTGCCTGAGTCTACCTCCCCAGGTGGGCGGGATGTGTGTGATATTAAGGTACTTCAGGTTACTGACTTCCACAAAGTGATGGAAGCCGGTGGCTACTGGGAAGTGAAGGAAAGGTGCAACCTGCTGCCATAACCCCAGCCTACTTTCCCACCCCCACCCAGCCTCTGGGTTCTGACTATGTGCATTTCAATAAAGAAGTCATCACCTCCCACTGAGACCTTGATGGAGAGGAAAGGAGAATAGGGTCTGATACCAGTTTGGCTCAATCCTTATGACCTTGAGCAAGTTATTAACCTCTGTGGCAGTGTTTCTCAAAATGCACTCCCAGGATTCCAGATTCAGAATCACCTGCTACAGATCTGGGCTCCACTCCAGGCTGAGTGACAGAATCAGTCTAGGAATAGGACCGCACTCACATTTGAGAACCATGGTCTAAGGCCTCTAGGTTTATTATCCGGCAAATGGGACTAACACAAGCCATATATATTTAATGAGATTGTTAGAAGGATCAAAATATTATGGGGTATGTAAAATAGTACATGGTCTGGCTTATTGATTAGCAGCACATTTGGGATCCAAACACATCTGTGCTTGATATCTGGTTTTGCCACTTACCAGCTATGTGGCCTTGAGAAAATTTATCCTAAGTGTCAAATTTCAGTCTGTAAAATGTGGATAATAATACTTAGCTCCTGGAAACCCCACGAGGACTAAATTAAATAAAGCATGTATATAAAATGTTTCACGTATGCCTGGCACATGGAAAATGTTTCAATCATGGACACATTTTTCCTCCTCTTAAAGAAAATATCTCAAGCACAGGTCAGAGCATACCTCCTGTTTTAGTACTACACTGAGTCTCATGACACTTTTCCTGAAGAACTTCTCAGCTGGGTCCCAGGTCCTGCTTTCATAAGCAAGAGCCCAGGCTCCCTCGGTTCCTGTTAAGGCTTGCAGTTACTGGGCTGCTTACCTTGGGACTAATACATTGGCATCTTTGCTTTCTGAGCAGTTGCAAAGAGTTGATTCTCTTCTGTTTCCCTGTACTCCACATCTTGTCTCTCCAGGTACAGACCCAAACTATGGGGTATTAGCCTTGCCACCATAGTCGCTTGTCAAGAAAGTTAAAAATATTTTAGCATATTAACAGACAGTTGAGATCTAAGGATATATCTTCACAGCAGCTGGTACAACGAAGTCTTGGAAAAGAAATAAAGGAAAGGCAAACCAGAAGTCTGGCTTGCGCTGATCCTGGCAAATCTCTAGCAGCTGTGCACCCTAAACTAGCCTCCTTTGCTCTAGTTCTCAATATCGCAGGTCAGGAAAGAAAAGGGTAGGAACTATTTGCAGTGGTGCTTGAAGAAAAGCACTGGACAAACAAAGCCACCTCCTTGACCCTAAGCCAGTTCTAAAGTCACCAGCTAATTCTGTCCCGAAAGAGGTCCTCCTCCACTAGTCAATTCTTAGTAATCCAAAAATGTGCTTATTTATCCTACTGTCAGTAGAAACAAAGGCTATCCTGCCTCCCGGTCTTTGCATTAGGGAAGGAAGAAATGAAGGAAGAGAATCCATTTCAGGTGGAAGGGACCTGTCGCAAACGTCTGCCCCAGCAATTTTTCCCCCAGAGTGGAGAAAAATGCCCCTCTTGGGGGAGAGCCTTGGAGCTCCCTGAAGACATCTAACTGGATTCCAAACTCGGAAACCCCGGGAAAGAGACGGGTTTCCTGCACTGCAGCCAATTTGCACGCATCTCTGATCCCACCGCTGCCCTCCTTTATTCCAGGCACTCTGATCGCCTGAGGTCGAGATTTGATTTTTTTTTTTTCCTAAATACACTTTCATAGCACTCTGGGCTGCAGAGGGGCCTTTCTCCAGGCAAGTCCCGAGCGTCAGTCCTCGGGGCACGAGAAGGCGCTGTTGCCGCACAGCCCAGCCACAGGAGCAAGACGAGGCCCGCGCAGATCCGGTGGAAAGCAACAACAAACGGCCACGAAACCCTCGGCTGAGCCTTGTATCTAGGACCTGGGTCCGCGCGGCTCCGCGCCACACCCGCCAGGAAGCTCCCGTCCCACCTCCACCCTCCTGCGACCGGCCGGTCCTCCTCGAATTCCTAAGAGGAGCGGGCCCAGGAACCACCCTGGGCTACGGTTTCTCCCGGGAACCTGGAGGGCGAAGCCCAGCCTAACCCTCGTCCTCGGTGCACCCAGTCTGATCCCGCAGCATTTCTTGACTCCAGATTGAAAGAGACAAGGGGTGGGGGGAGACCAAAAGTTAAAGACCTTCTCCTCCTGCCTCTCAAGATTCCGAATGGCACACACACACGTCAGAGAAGCCCCAACCCACGCCCGGCGCTCCTTCAGGGCGGCAGTGCTGGACTGCAAGATCCAAGACCCTTCACGGAGAGGAAATCCCGTCAGCCCACCGGCTTCCTGGAGGAGTTGCCGCTCACGCGAATGAAGGGGACGGCCCGACGACTGCGGAGGCAACTGGCAACCCTGACAAGGAGCTTCAGGATGAAAGGAGGGCAAACGTTTTCTGGCATTTCCTCGAGGCCGGGGGGCCAGGGCCGAGGGCTCTCCACGGACCATCAGGGGAGTCCCCCACCGCCTACGGGAGCTGGGCCAGCTGCAGTCCCGAGCTAGAAGTTTCCTGTTGCTCCTACGTAGGCGGGCGCCTAGGGCAGCGGTGCGGTACTGATTTCTTCCTCCTACCGGAAGAAAGCGCCCAAAGCTGGGGCACGAAAGGAGGGAAAGATCCTTTTTCTTACCCATACCTTCACCCATTAACACTCACTCTTCCTTTGTCCACGCGGAGCCTGGGGCCCTCTGAGTTCAGTCCCATCCAAACCGTGGGGCTCAGAACACGCAGGCACCTTCTTCCAAGAACCCGCCCAATTAGGGGAGAACAGCTTGCACTCTTTCTCTCGATTATTAAATGGAAAGACCATACAGTTTTCTCGTTGCCTGGGCGTGATTCACTCCGCAACTGCCTGTCTCCATTTCTTTTCCCTAAAGAGGGCAGTTCTCAATGGACATAATTACAAATACTGCCATACCCTGCCTGCTCCCAAGCAGTGGAGTGGAGAGCGAACGGGAAAAGGAAGAGGTCTGAGCTCCCAATCAGATCTCCACTTCTCCAGCCTACCAATCTTCTCCCCCAACCTCACACCCACCCACTCACCCCCCCAAAAAAAATCATTATTTGATTTGTATGGAAGCTTCTCTGGGCAGAGGGTCTCGAAGTTTGCAGCAGGTAGCCAGAGCAGGGCTCTAAGGCTGGACCTAGATTTCTTTCCAGAAACTAGTGCAAAGTGAAAGAAGTGGAGAGAATGGGCCCAGAAGCTGGAGACTGGATCTGACGTTGGGAGTAAAAAGCGCGTTTAATCCAGGGACTCTCTTCCTCACCCTGGGCCATCCCACACCACCACCCACCCGACAGGTTTGCAAACCCAGTTTCAAGCCGGAGGAAGTTGAGCCAGGAAAGGTCATTGCCCGGCTCTGAGCGGCAAAGCCCCATTCCTCTGGGGGCGGGGACTCTAGTATTCGTAGACACTCAAGTCACTGGGTCACAAACTTGACCCTCTCACCAGCACCGCTGGGGCCGGCAGCGGCTGGCTCGCGTGTGAACTAGTGGTGCACAGTCGGTCTGCGGTGCCTTCCACCCGCCAGCATCGGGCTGTTCTCTTAATGAATTACTAATGAGTTAAAATTGGGTAGCAGGCTTAATTAAAGCGTAGAGGCAATGTGTTTACCACATTGTAATTGAACTCATTAGGGCTATGGCTTTTTGTTTTTTAAGCAGCCGCCTTCCTTCTCTGCCACGAATAATCTATGGGAAGCGTTTATTAGAGAAGGAGGGGTAGGGGAGAAACAGTCCATCAATTCTTTCAATGAAAAAGACAGGATGAGAGTGGGGAGGGGGATATGACCTCCATTGCGGGGATGTCTTGCTAGACCGAGGCTTCCCGAGAAGTTCCAAGGGTAGAGTAGCCCGTGAGCGCTAACAGCTCTTGGAAAGTTGCCAAAGGAAGGACCAGGACAGAACCCGAAAGGCTGCCTTTGTAACACCACTCTATCCTCCCGAATTCGGCCCGTATCCCATATTCTCACCACCATTGCCAGGAGCGCAGGACCCGCACTGGAACCTCTGGCCGGCACTCGCATGGACAAGCAGTCTGACACTTCACAATGAGATGGATTCGGCTAACTTTTCTTTTTAAAGCAACATGAGAGTTTCGCCCTAAAGCCTTCCTCCCTGGCCGTGCTGAGAACTCACTCTTGTCTCCGGTGTTCCCCCCACACACACACACCCCAAGACACACACACACCTCCCGGTTCTGGAGACACACAGTGGGTGCCTTTAACATGTGCTCCTTACGGACTCCGCCCTCCCCACCGGACCTCACCTCGAGTGGTTGTTCCCCGGGGGACTGGGGGAGGGGTGCCTGCTGGTAGTGAACTGCCCAAGAGAGGCATGGGAGAGGCGCACCTGCGCGCCCTGGGATAACCCTTCTCCTGGCAGGGAACCCAAGCTGCCAGCCCGGGCTGCACGCCCCCAAGGCAAATTACTCCTTCTTGCCTCTGGCCCCACTCCAATTATCAGGCCTCCAAACCTCCCCTCCTTTCTCTGCTGTTCAGACCACTGGGCGTGGAAAGGTGGGGGTGGGGGGGCTGGGGATGGCGCAGAGCTCCTCGCCTTGCCCTGCCCTGCCTGACCAACAGGCGGCGTCAGAGATCTAGGTCTGAGCTGGGGTGGGGGGGTGCGGATCTAAGCAAGCTAAGCCGAGAAGCTGGGAGCGAGGAGAGCGACCCTCACCCCAAACTTACGAACTTGCCCAGGAGAGGAGTGGAAAGAGCTGGGTGGCTGCGGGGGACTGCCGAGAAGGGGAGAGGCGGGACGGGACCGAGTCGCGGTGGAAGACCCGACCGCAAGCAGGAGTGCAGAGTACCGCGGGCGGCGGGCAGCGGAGGCGGATCCCGCGCGGGGGAGGCGGTAGGCACCGCGGGAGGCAGAGAGCGGCGGTGGAGCCGCGGAACCAGAGGCAGGCGGGGAGAACCGAGCGCGGAGGGCCGGAGACCGCGAGGGCGGCGCAGTCAGGTAAGTGGCCTCGTCCTCCGCCCTCGGCCTCCCCTCCTTTGGAGAAAACTGGGTTGAAAGGGACTCCAGGAACTTCCGGCCCCGGTACAGCCCCCCGGCTGACCCCTACCTCCACCCCTCCCCTCCCGCCTTAAACGCACACCCATTCCCAAGTCCTCACCCCGTATCGTTTATGGATTTTTCAAATCCTCCCACCCGGTCCATCCCCCACCCATCCCACCTCCTCTCTCTGCGTGACCCGGGAGGTTCAGGTAAATTGTCTCTAATTTGTTGCTAAAAGATTAATTGCAGAGGGTGGGTCGATTTGATTAAGGCCATTAATCTTTGGTTACAGCGTTTTAGTGTCACTTGTGTGGGGGGGGGCGGTTACAGAAAGAGATAGAGAAAGAAGCAAACGAGACTTTTTGGAGAACTGTGGAAAGAGTCTACCCCGCCTGGGACTGCCGCCGCATCTTCGCGCTTACACCCCGGCAGCTCGCAGCCTAGAGCCCACGGCGCGGTTTCAGCACCCCCAAGCCAGGACAGCGACTCCCGCGAGCGCGCCTGGTAACTTCCGGGTTCCAGGAGTTTACACCTCGCAGGCAGAGGCAGGAGCGGACCAGGCCCAAGGGTACATTCCCCCCGGCTCTCCCTCCATCCGCTCGGCCCTCGGTCCAACCACTGGGCTTCCCTTTCACCCTTCATGGCAGGATCCGACCAAATAGAGACGGGAAAAGGAGAAAGCCCCCAAACGCTCCTAGAAAAGTTCCCAAAGCAGGAGTTTTCTCTTTTCATGAATAATTAACGCTGGTCATAAATAACTGATGGAGGCAGTGGAGAAGGGAAGAGGGAGGAGGCAGGCGAGAGAGAGCCAGGGCAGCCAAAGAGAGATCGAAGAGTTTGTTAAAGGACCATTAAGGAGACCTTGCTGGGAATGGCATTCCTCCGTAGATCACGCAGAGCGGTTCCACCCAGGCCTGGGGTAAAAGCAGAGAGGGGAGGCGCCCAGGGGAGCGGGGGTTGTGCTGACCAAGCCCCGGAGCATCCATTCAGGACCCGGTCTCAGCACCTTCCCTATCCCCTCTCTTCCACCCAGGACTCATCTTCCCAGAGCCCTCTGAACTTCTAGTCATCTTCAGGTCATCTGTCATGCCCACTCCCTACCCCTCCCCCCGCCCACTCCCAAAGTGCAAAAATTCTAGGTTAGGTAGTAGAGACCCAAGCATGAACCTGGGCTTTGAACGCTGTCAGTTCTGCCCAGGCCTATGGCAGGTCCTGCCCAATCCCAAATAATTTGCAGGCACCCTCCCAAACCATCCCCCTTGACCCCAGACCATACCATATCATTCTTTACAAGCTGATCCAAAGTTTTGGGACTCCAGTTTCAAGCTTCTCTTTTCCATCTGCCCACACCAGAACCTGGAGGAACAGGGTATTTACACACACACACACACACACACACACACACACACACACACACACACACTGCTCCATGCTCTTCTACTGCCCCTCCATCATCTCCAATTCCTTACTTCTTCTAAGACTCAAACAAACTGACCTCTGGCACCTTGTGTCCATCCTATCTGACCCGATAGGCAGCAGATCTCAGAACATGGAAGAAAACCCAAAAGGAAACCCTTGCTCCTAGGTTGGAAGCCTGTGCCAGGGCCTTTTGATCCCTCTAGGAAACACTGGCTTCTCACCAGTCAGCCTCAAATGGCCAGTGGCATGTTTTTAGAGTGAAAGTACTGAAGGCCCCTCAGCCTAGCAGCCAGCACAATCCTTCACGAGGACTCCTTGAAGCCATCCCACAAGCAAAGCCATGTCTTTTCCTAGCGCAATTTGGCATAGGCCCTGGGAAAAAGATATTGGGAGACTGTACCAACCACTGGCTGTGAGACTGGGTTTTGATTTAGGGGCAGGCAGGAGCCTCTTTTTTGAGCCTTTCCATTGGTTAACAGCTTCTACCACGCCTACTTCCTTAATGATCAGCTCTTGGATATGCCAAAGGTCATCCTGGCTTTTCTGGACTGGGAGCTGAGGGTAGCTTCCAAAGAGGAACGTTGGTAGCCAAGCCTCAAGGACCCAGGATATGCCAAAGGTCATCCTGGCTTTTCTGGACTGGGAGCTGAGGGTAGCTTCCAAAGAGGAAGGTTGGTAGCCAAGCCTCAAGGACCCTAGACTTTTAAATGAAAATTCTTTCTTCTCTTTACGTTATATAAAAGAAAACACTGAAATCACTTTTATTTTCTTGCCCACCTCATCCCCAACCTAACACTCTCCAAACCCTGAGCTCTAACCTCTTTAACAACTGGGGAGTTCTGGATAGGGAAGAGAAATGAAGAGAGAATAGGAAGGTTTTAGGGAATTGTCTCCCTGCCTCGATGGGGACAGAACAACGCAGGAGAATTGTGAAACTAGACAAAGAGGTGGGAGGAAATCAGATCTAGGGGGTTAGGGGGTGGATAGCCCTGGAGCCATGGGTTGTTTACTTCTCATATAAAATATAACTCCCCCAAGCAAGAAGTTACTGCAAACAAGAATCAATAATGAATGAATCTCCTGTAATAAAATACTTACATAATTAGCACAAGTCAAGTGGTTGCATTATGTTAACCTTTTGCAACTCTGTGCTGGAAAATTTTGCTCCAGAATTCCTCAGAATGCCGTTGTCATTCTCAAGAGAGGGTGAGAGCCAAGTGTTCACCCAGCCTTCCACTGTTATAATATGGTTTTCCATTTCTGAACCAGAACATAAGTACTTCTGAAATATAACAGAAAAGTCTCTTTGGTGAATTCAAAACAGTCATTAACATTCAGTTTTAAGTGAATGTTAACAGTAAATAAAGAAATCTCTTGATTGTAATAGTAGTAACAAAGCAATAATTACCCAGTAGGTGGTCATCAGTAATGATAAATGTATCATTATTACTGTGTGAGTCTGGGAACTCAGTTTTGGAAACTACTTCAGACTTTTTAGTAGCATGGCTGGTTACAAAGCATTTCTTAGCCTGCAAAAGCCATATAATTTTATACACAATTTAGGTGAAAATAAATTTAAATCTGTATATTACATTTTTAATTTCAAGTTAGTAATTAAAGTTGGTTCATTATATCTCCTCTGAAACCCTCAGTGCTCATCTCCACGGTTTGTTTGTACAATTTGTTTCTAAGACACCCAAGGTTACACAGTTCTAAAAGATGGAAAATTTAATTATTTGCCAACATTAAGAGTTTGTCGATGATATCATAATGCATCTTGAAAAAGTTTGGGATTTGTATTGTCTTTGGTCTGGTTAGCTGTTTTCACTTTGAACCCCTAACCCCAAGGAAGAAAACCTTTTCTGTTAAAAAAAAATTACTTTTAAATACACAAAAATAGAAAATGCCTCTGAATGTTCACTGGTTGCTGTTTTCAGGGGAAAAAAAAAAATCAGTGACTCAGATTTCTACCCCTGCTCTTTCCTGGGATTTATTTTGCTAATATCTAATTTCACCTCTTGCTACCACTGAGTTAACGACTGCAGGCAGGAGGAATGCTGAAGGCATGAGGATCACTGGGTAGCCAGAGCGCACATGATAGTTTAATAGTGTACTAGCTAATGGGATCAAGCTCAATGGCAAAGTAGCAAATTTTCTAACAGGGAGGGGTGGGAGGAAAGAGAACAGGAAAGGAGGAAAAAATGCCTTCATTTCCCCAGGAAATAAAAGCCAATGTTCTTTCCACCAGTGTCAGCTGGGAAGATGTTAAATGTATATCTATGTCATTTCCTCTCTTGTGACATGTCAACAGACAATACATACCCTCCCCCAAATCCCACTCCTCTGCCTCCCCTCCCCAAGTTTTAAAAGGTCCTGCTCCACAGCCTTTCTGCTTCTCCAGCCTCAGTTTCTTCTTAAATTGGTTCCTTGAAACAAAAGAGCCAGTTATTAAAAAAAAAAAAAAAAAAGCCCCAAACTACATTTCTTATTCTTGGTGATAGTTGGAGTTTTCTTACAACTAAAGAGTCTTTTGCATAAATCCACCCAAATACTTGCCTTGGTTTTCTCTCCCACAACCTCTATTTCTTGTTCCACTTTCTCCCTTTCCTTTTCTCCCTTTTTTCTCCTCTCCCTTCTTTAGGAGTGGCAATCAAAAAAGGCAAGCATCTTGCCTCATTATTCATTATTATAGCAGCATCTTTGAGATGCATCTTTGCCAATGAAAACTCCATGTAGATGCCTATCCTTTTGTTGTAGCGACCTAGGTTATTCAGGAGCAGAGACAAAAGCCTGAAGTGATGTGATCTAAATGAGCTCTGGGGTTTTCCAGCTGGGACCACCTCCATTTCAAAGGACCCCCTCCTTCCCAATATGAGGAGGAGGGAAGTGCAAGGGGCGGGTACATATGTGTATGCATGCACAGAAAGAAAGAAGAGAGGGAAGGGAGAGAGCCTAGTGGGCTATTCCTTGTGCCAGAGTCCCTCTTCCATGCACATTCACAAGTGTGTTCAAGAAGCATGTATTCATGGGCATATGTGTGCCCTCAGGTATTTTGTGTGCCTCTGAATTTTATCTTGGTCCAACAATATTTGCTAAATAATCACCAAGTACACCAAGGACATGTTCCATCCCAGATTTCATTACTTCATGTCAACTATGTACACATGTGTGTACCTTGCTGTGTGTATTACAAGTTTGTGGGGATTTGTGAAGAAATGGGAATTCTTTGTTATAAAAAAGGAAGTTCAATAGCAAATGCTTCCATTAGTCCCTGGCCTCTGTGAACCAGCAGGGTAAGAGCCTTCTCTGCCACTTACCCAAGGGCAAATTTTCTTGTGAGAATGATTTCCTTTGATTAAGGGGAATTAAGTCTTGGTTCCTTCTCCGACAGTCTATTTCTTACAGTTTTTTGAGTGAAAGATAAGGACTCTCACCGATTTCCACAGTCATTGGTGCATGAGGGTCTCAAGGGATCACTGGGTTACAGGTGCAGATGTGTTCATTTTCCCTTCCTTTCCCCAATTGTGACTTAGGTTTTTATGTTTGTGCTCCCACTGCACTTCTCTCAGCCTTGCCTGGCCCCAGGGAAAAAGGCCCTTGTTTATAGACAATATTTTGGAGAAAGCTCAAAGAATAAGAGCCAGCCTCAGAATGCTCAGAGGCTTTATTCATTTCTTCCATGACTTCCATCATGCATGAGTCTTTAGTTTGCTCCTGGTCCTTGGTTTGCTTCATGTAACTCCAGCTAGAGCAATGGAGGAAAAGCCAGGGAGTCTGAGCTGGGCCTGCCAGGCTGCAGAAAGCTCCTTTGGATAGAAAGTGGGAACCGGGGGCTATCAGCTATTATTATCATTATGGTCATTTTCATTGCTAATTTTTATTATCAATATATTTAAAATGGGCTAAGCAAACACTAGCTGTCGTTCTGGCTACCTGTATACAAAATAAACACTAGACCAATTAGGGTCACGATAAAGTTCTAATGAAAGGGACTAAGGTTCCTCCAAGGAACTCGGTTCCCTCTCTGCTCACCACTAAGCCAAAATGCCTTTGATGTCTTTTAATCTGGGACTGTTGAACTTTTCTAATGTTATCTTGTAATAGTACAGGCCTAGCTCTTGTCCTCATCCTCTGAGGAAGGTGCTCCCGTATATTAAATGACTATTGTGTGCCAAACACTTATATATATTACCTTATTTAATTCTCAACCCCCCCCCGTGAGTTACATATCAATCTCCTCATTTTGTAGATGAAGAAATTGGGACTTAGGGAGGTTAGGCATAAAAGCAAAATTCCATAGCTACTAAGTGATCAAGGAAATATTTATACCATTTCATCTGATTGAATCTCCTGTAGGTTCTGATATACGAGAATTCTTGTGTCCCTTCCAGTCTGGCCAATCTTCCAGTTTCCTTCTGGGCCATGTGAGTATCCTTTTGCAGACTTGGAACAAATATTTTTGGCCTACCTGATGCAGAAATACCAATGTCAGGGACACTGAAGCAGTAGTATTTCTGCTTAAAAGCTGAGAAAGGCGTAAGAAGGAATGAATGAGAGGGATATAAGATGTTTCTTTTATCTGTAACATGTCAATACCAAAGCTGGGAGCTGGAGAAGAGAGAAAATACCTGGCATTTGTAATTGTGATGAGTTTATATTGAGGCTTTTATCTTCCTTGTGGGTCAATGTAAAAACAGTCCATGGAGATGGGACAGGTGTGGCAGAAATAGGGAGTATGTTTCTGTGCCCCCAGTCTGCCTGCCTTTTAAGTCTACAAAGCCAATGCCGAGCCCAGAGCCAAATCTAGGGCTCTGATGGTTACAGGATGGGAGCCTTCTTCTGGGAGGGCCTTGAATGCAATAGGATCTGCTACACCTCTGAGCAGCAAATTCGCGTCAGCACCGCGAACAGCTCCTGCCCCTGCTTTGGCCTTGGGCTCGAACCCGCAGGGGCCACGGACACAGCTCGGACGGAAACAGACTGCGTCCAAAGTGGAGGACTCCCCGGCCAGGTTTGAGTTCCCTTCAACCAATTGTTAAAAGCTGTAGCTGGAAACCGCCATCCAAGCTGCTGCGCCGGCCCCGTGAGCCTGCATCGAGGCGTCGCCTCTCCAGTTCCGAGGGGGCCAGCTCGGTTTGCGGTTTTCCTTTGGGTCTGGTGTCTGGGCTCCTTTACCTGTCCCTGGCCTGGGTGAACCGCAGCCGCCCGGAACGGAGATGAGAGTGGAAATGCTCTTCTCCGTGCGGTGATACATCATGCAAACGGGTGACACCAGTTTAACCAATAAAACAATTTGAATCAATTAGCCGGCTGAGGAGAGTCCCAACGTGTAAAATGCATGTCAGCTCGAATAGGAAAGCATTGATTAACTTGGCCCGACCTGCCGCCTCCCACTACCGCCGGCTCCTCCCTGAGCCTGCTAGGGTCTCAGGGGCGAGGACAGGGACTGACAAGAATCAGACACCCTGGGCCCAAGAGAGGAAAATGGAAGGGCAGTGGAGGACCACCAGGAGATTTGTTCAAACTGAGGAGAAAGCAAAGAGTCAGAGAGACAGTGTGGGTGGCAAAAAGTTGCTCACAGACTCAAAATACATAAACAAAATGTAATTTTGCAGTCCAGCTGCAGATTCTATGGAACATGGAGTCTGGTTTTGAACAACTGTTCTCCACCCTCACCTTCCAAAAATATAATTGGTCTGACAGCCCAAACGGGCACCCCAGACTCATTGGAGAAATAAAATTTTGTGCTATCTTAGAATTATTTGTAAAGGTACTTAACCTAACATCACACATTTCTCTTTCCAGCGAAATGTTATTGCATTAAAATAAAGTCACAGGTTTGTATGGCAGTAAAGCCCCCAACGTAATGTATAAATGTTTGTGTTTAAAAAGCAGGGAAGGAGGTGGCTAGAGGTACCAGTGAGTGTGGATTCACTCCTCAGGGTAACCTGGGGTGAGAGGGAAGACAAAGATTCATTCTGTTTCTCTTTTCAAGGAAAGATATTTTTGAAGACACGTTTCAAAATAGGCATATGTAAGGAGGAAAGGAGTTTGGGGGGGGTTGAGGCAAAGATGAGAACAGTTCTATAAGAAAGGGAAGACCCCATGGTGCTTCCTCCTCTGCAGCAACCAGGCATTTCCCTGCGGTACGTTAATGAGTGGATACGACTTTTCGTTTTTCCCCCGTTTTCAAGTCTTAAAATCTGCCCATTGTCACGCGTCCTTTCCAAGCAGCTCACGCTTTCTTTCTAGCAGCCTGGGCTCGAGGAATAGTAAGAAGCCGGGACCTTGCTTTGTGGGAGCCCCTGGCCCCAGAGAGGGGGCAGGGAAGGTAGGAAAAAATAGGCCTGGCTCCAGAACCTTCAGAGGAGCACAAGGCCTTCAGCCTTAGGAGGGAAAAGATTTGTGAATGACAATGACGCTCTTTTGGCTAACAGGCTGGGGAGGCACAAAACTCACGTTTTGTGTTTTTTCTTTCTTTCTTTCTTTCTTTTTTTTTTTTTTTTTTTTTTTTTAGGCTGGGAGGCTTGGGAGGCAAGCGCTTGGGAGGGAGCGCTCCAGTGACTTCAGCCCCTTTGGACGGAGCCTAATTTGTGCAGCTAATGCATTTAGAAACTAGGAAATGGGCAAAAAGTTATTGCACTGCCATTTGAAATTTATGTCCCCAAAAAGTCACAATTTCCACGGCTCTGAAACTGGTTCTTGGCATTTTTATTTAAGACAGCCACAAATCGTATATCCGTCACTTTTCTGTTTGATCCACTCTCCTTGGTTGTCTTGACTTTTGATGAAGTGTTAAAATTGTACATTTTCCCTTCTGTACTTAGTGGTGGTTCATTGTTAATGCTCTATGATGGAGTCCGGTTGAGCTTCCCGGCTAGTGGAAGTTGCCTGATGACTTCCACAATGTGACTGTCTAGTTCTAAGCCTGTGTGTTTACCAGGTAGCAATTGAAAATTCAGCTATGATACAAAAGGAAAAACTTAAAGGAGCCCCAATCCCAACCCCTGCCGGTATCTTTCTTAGAATGTCTTCCAAATAGATAGCTTTTTCCTTTTTTGATAAACTAGGGTTAGTCATTTTGACTCCTGACAGCTGATCAAGTAGGAGGCAATATACTGACACTTCACTATATCTTAGGTTATGCCTCATCTTCGGGAAACTGTGGGGAATGGTTCTTTCTCATTTGAGCTGCCTTTATTTTATTTTATGTATGCTCCTACATAGTTCCCGGAGGAATTTACTTTTCTCGGAGAATTGGCAACTTGCTCAAGGGTTTGAGGGCCTCCCTGCTTTCCTGACTCACCTTTTCCTTGTGCTGAGGTGGCCTGCGTGGGTCTTATAAAGTGGGTTAGAGACCTATTCTGAATGAAGTTGATAGATGAGTGCACACACACACTCACTGGGGTCCTTACTTAACTGTACACTTTCCAAAATAGAGAATGTTGCAATGACTTTCTGCATCTTGCCCTAAAAAGCAAAGGTATATTAGAAAGCAAGGACACTCTTCATGCTTCCTTCCAAGTTTCTAGACTGGGAACCCCATGCAGAAACTTCCTTTTTTCTCATTTCACAGTGTTTCAAATGAGGTGATGAAGTTAATCTATTCTCCAGCTGACTGTGGTTTCTCTGTCTTCGGAGGCACAGCGAGGTTACTGGTTTGCACCATGTACCAGAGGGATCATTCACGAAGGAGGGTGGCTCAGAGCAATAAGGGGAGGGGACAGCAACGGGCAGGGATACAGTCGATTTAGAGACGTCCTTCTACAATCTGGGGCCTCCAGGATCCAGGTCCCCAGGATGCACGCAGACTATTCGACTTCCCACTCCTAAATCAGATCTGCGGCTACCGCACTATTGCTGCGTTTTTTGCTCTCGGGTTGGAGAGGTTGTTGTCAATTGCGGGTTGGTTGGGTGTTAGCTTTCTTGCCTGCTGAGAAAGGATCTCGATGTTGCTCGCTCTCGCTTTCCCTCCCCCCTCCCTCCCTGGAACATGCCAGCCCTTTAATGTGGAGTGTCAGGGAGACGGTGACGTCACCTTGCCCGCTGGGTGGCGTCCCCTCGGTCCGACAGGAGTTCAGAGACAGAGAAAGGCGCTGTCAGACTGCGCTCCACCTGGGGCTCGCCTGCCGCGCGTTTCCGCGCGCCCACACTTTCTGCGGTCGAGCGGACGCCCCGCCACAATTCAGGCTGTCGTTCTCCCCGGGCCCGGGTTCGAGCGCCATTAGCGCCGACGAGCGCCAGGATCTTCACGCGGAGCCCTCCGGAGTGCCGTCCGCTGGATTCGAGGACCCGCTTGGATGCTTCGCCTCCGAGCGCCCTCGGAAGATGGGCCGGCAGCCACGCGCGTAAAGACACCTAGGGGTTACCAGGTACTGCTGAACCCGCCGGCCCACAGTTGGGCGTCCCTGCGGCGGGGTTTTCCGGGTTAGGCTGAGGGGCAGCGGCGGGCTGGCGTGGCGACTGGTGGTCTGGAAGCCAGGGGAGTTAAGTTGGGGGTCGCTGGCTCCTGAGTCGGACAGGGAAGTTCGCCAGCTTCCCTTCTCAGGTCAACTAACTTTTGTCTCTTCTCCCCTCGCTCGCTTTTTAAAAAAACCCAGCCTCAACCCTCTTATTTGTGTCTCTGCTCTGACAGGAGTTTCTGGGAGGGTTTGGGGTGACAGTGGAGGACACCCAGGAGGAGACACTCTGCTCAGTCTACGGCTGCTAAGGCTGCGGGTCTCGAATGTAAAGTCAGCTGTCCGCCAGGGCCGGGCCCGCGGAGCGCCGTTGCTCCGCCGCGAGGATTCCCGTTATCCCAGGGTCTTATTAAAATCCTAAGAATCCTGTTTGGGAGGGAAATGAGCATTGAAGGACCATTGGGCGAAGCTGGGATGGTTATGTTGGGCCCAGGTATCACTGTGCCATGAACTGCCATTTAACGCCCTGTCCCCTGGAAATATTGTCTCTGATCCATCCGAAGTGACAAGCCAGGCTCTCGTCTCGTTTGATCGCGTCGAGGTTTGTTCAACCTTCCTGGAGGCTGCGGAAGGTAATGAGAGCTGAGGATCCAGGGGGCAGCAGGGCAAAGGCATAGGGATAGATGTCCCAGGGGCCCAGAGAGGGCAAGGAGAAGACGATTTGGGTGAAAGGGTAGGATAGTATAGCCTCTGAAATCGCTGTAATAGCAAACTTCAGTGTACTTGGCCAAGAGTGGCGATGCTTCTGGCCCTCAGTGATTTACCAGGGCAAAGGGTAGTGGTAGCAGCCGCACCCCATCTGACATGTAGCTGTGGAAAGGTCACTGTCTGTCTTCCTAGGGATTGAACAACTTTGTTAGTTTGACTCAGCAGCGTTTATCACAAAGATTTCTTCCGCTTGCTTTTTGTGTGTTTTCAATTTACTGAATATTTCCCCCTATTATGGTATCCCAATGACTGAAGATGATAGACATTTTACTGCAGGCCCAATCCTGAGCTTCTACTTTCAACACTCCCACAGATTACCTGGTCCACGAATTATCTAAACTGTGGGTCATCTTTTCCCCCTTATAGATACCGAGATATCTACATAGATCAGAAAAAGAAGTGTCACAGAAAGTGGTTCATCTCATGACTAAACTAGCCTTTTAAAGCCCGCCACTAATGACCACCACGAATTGTTAGTTTCTTTACACAGTTTCTGGGCTTTCACAAACTCACCTGTACTTATTTACTCATTGTCATGGAAATGACAGAAAACAGTTTTTTTTAATGCCTACATGTCTACAACTTCATCCTCTTAAACTACGTCTCTGGAACCAGAACCACTGAGTTCAGCAAGTGGCTTTTGAAAGACTGAAAGTAAGATGGCCTATTTTAGTGCAATCGTGCATATGGCTTTGTACATTTTCCCATCTTTCAAAAAAATTCTAATTACAGTATCAAAATATCTAATGGCAAAGATGGGGGAGGAGGGATTTCGTTTTGCTTTAATAAGTTGTGTCTCAACCAGTAGCGCATTTCCTCCCAAGGAAACCACAAATACCACAAAAATCACTTTTTTAAAGGCTTGGGTTTATTTTTCTTAACCAAAATCAATCTATTTTTAAGCAAATGTAAATGGTCTCTCTTTTTAAATTTGGGTTTCAACGACCAACCCCCAGTTTTCCGACAGTTACAGTTGTCATCATTACTCCCTAATTTCCTGCGGGCATGCCGTTTCATTCTCCCAGCTTCTATAAATCGGGGTAAGTTTTTGAGTTTCTTAGGAATTGATTGCATTTTTGTAAAACACACAGTTAACTTACTTTGGATGTTTAGAATAGAAGAAAAGTACTTCCCAATCCCTGAATTTCCAAAGGACAACCTTGAAGACAACTAAGAGAGATGACTTCTGTGTCTGAAACTTGGTCCCTTTGCTCAGCGCTAATCTTGTCTTACTTAGCCAGAGCTAGGGAGTTATTATAATTCTTTAGTTAGCGACTCAACCCACCCCTCTGTTTCAAGACTGAAAAGGCTCTAGTCAACGCTTTCTCCTTTCCATTCCAGTCTCCAACACAGACCCAGAGGGCTCGGCCCGGGCTTCCGCGGCGGAGGAAATGGCTTCCAGCCCGCTGCCGGGGCCCAACGACATCCTGCTGGCGTCGCCGTCGAGCGCCTTCCAGCCCGACGCGCTGAGCCAGCCGCGGCCGGGCCACGCCAACCTCAAACCCAACCAGGTGGGCCAGGTGATCCTCTACGGCATTCCCATCGTGTCGTTGGTGATCGACGGGCAAGAGCGCCTGTGCCTGGCACAGATCTCCAACACTCTCCTCAAGAACTTCAGTTACAACGAGATCCACAACCGTCGTGTGGCCCTGGGCATCACGTGCGTGCAGTGCACGCCGGTGCAGCTGGAGATCCTGCGGCGCGCTGGGGCCATGCCCATCTCATCGCGCCGCTGCGGCATGATCACCAAGCGTGAGGCCGAGCGCTTGTGCAAGTCGTTCCTAGGCGAAAACAGGCCGCCCAAGCTGCCCGACAACTTCGCCTTCGACGTGTCTCATGAGTGCGCCTGGGGCTGCCGCGGTAGCTTCATCCCTGCGCGCTACAACAGCTCCCGCGCCAAGTGCATCAAATGCAGCTACTGCAACATGTACTTCTCACCCAACAAGTTCATCTTCCACTCGCACCGTACGCCCGACGCCAAGTACACGCAGCCGGACGCAGCCAACTTCAACTCGTGGCGCCGTCATCTCAAGCTCACTGACAAGAGTCCCCAGGACGAGCTAGTCTTCGCCTGGGAGGATGTCAAGGCCATGTTCAACGGCGGTAGCCGAAAGCGCGCGCTGCCCCAGCCGGGCGCGCACCCCGCCTGCCACCCGCTCAGCTCTGTCAAGGCTGCCGCCGTAGCAGCGGCAGCCGCGGTGGCTGGAGGCGGAGGACTACTGGGTCCGCACCTGCTGGGGGCGCCCCCGCCGCCGCCGCCGCCGCCACCCCTGGCCGAGCTGGCGGGCGCGCCCCACGCCCATCACAAGCGGCCGCGCTTCGACGACGACGACGACTCGCTGCAGGAGGCGGCCGTCGTGGCCGCCGCTAGCCTTTCCGCCGCCGCCGCCAGCCTCTCGGTGGCCGCGGCCTCGGGCGGCGCCGGGGCGGGAGGGGGCGGCGCCGGGGGCGGCTGCGTGACCAGCGTTGGCGCCGGCGCGAGCGCGGGCGCGGCGGCTGGCGCCAAAGGCCCGCGCAGCTACCCGGTCATTCCGGTGCCCAGCAAGGGCTCTTTCGGGGGAGTGCTGCAGAAGTTCCCGGGCTGCGGGGGGCTCTTCCCGCATCCTTACACCTTCCCGGCCGCAGCCGCCGCCTTCGGCTTGTGCCACAAGAAGGAGGACGCGGGCACCGCGGCCGAGGCCCTGGGGGGCGCGGGCGGTGCGGGCGCGGCGCCCAAGGCCGGCCTGTCCGGCCTCTTTTGGCCCGCGGGCCGCAAGGACGCTTTCTACC
>NW_027397073.1:26142071-26186939 GCF_003265705.2 Callorhinus ursinus
ACCTTACACTTCATTTAGCTAAATCATAAATCATCGTAAGTCTGCTTGTGCTAAGCTGTTACTCTATTCGGACACAAATTTTGAAGGAAGTAAAAATAAAATTTTGTAAATATTCTATAAAAGATGTGAAATGTGCATAGCCTTTCCAGAGGTGGCAATGATTTGAACAAAACTATGAGATAGTTTGACATTTAAATTGTTACATTTAAAGGAGTTTCCATAGATTTAATGAGAAAATCCGAATTCCACAAACTGAAATAATTTCATCTTAGGAACTTTAATTTCCTACATCACACTTAACAGCTAGTATTCATATTTTTTATAAAATGTTCAAGTTAACATTTTAACCAGTGTGCATACCCATCAGAAATCTAAAGGTATTAGAACATACTGTCTCCTTCACAGAGTTATGCTCTCTTCATGTATATTAATAGTCTCAGTAGATCTGCTAAAAACTGAATTTCTCCATCTTCCTCCGATTTGGATGGCTGGGCTGGTTACATCTGAAAACACGTTCTTCCTTTCCCTGGAAGCGGTTTGGTTCCCCCATGCTTAGTAAGTTCAGTAAACCCTGAAAAGCCATCAGAACTCCAAGGACGGGAGCCAGAATGGATAGAAACCATGGACTCCACTGTTGTTTGATATTCAGACGGAAATACAAAAGCCAAAATGAAGTAAGGAAAAGTATAGTCAGGATCAGCGTTCACATAAAAATTCCACAGTGCCTGGAGCTCAGGGTAGTACAGTCAGTAGTTACGTTGGTAATAATATCTAGTCACACTATTGATATATTACTAGTCCCTTCCTCACAATAATTAATTTGATACAGATTCCCAGAGAAACTTGCTCCACATTGATCTTCCATATTACAATTTTATTCTCACATTATTCAGAGGAATGTGTAGGTAGTAGGTTAAAGTATATTATTATTCTGTATTGAATGGGAGACAGGTGGGACATGGAAAGGATGACAAATACTATTGAAATGAACAAATGTTCATTTTGTTAAATTTATCGTGGAATCTTGGGTCACAAGAACTTCATCCTTATGGTTCTTTTGCTGAGCATGTGGAGATGATGTTTTAAACACCAAAAATGTTCAGGAGTTTGGGTTGTTGTGGGACTTAACGTGGTGTACCTTCAGCTGTCCTGTCTTGCAGGGAAGATTAGCTCATGGTCTTTGTACTGAAATGCATCTTCGAGAAAATCCCGGAGTGGGCACCCATTTGGCCTATGTTTTGGTATTAACATATTTACTTGTGGTCAGACTCCAAGAATCCATTCATTTAGTAGAGTGTCAAAAATCCAGAAGAGCCCATGAAATTATGAAGACCTGTGACTAGCTGCTTTGGAGTGGTAGGCGTAGAATGCTTTATCCAGAACACCCTGACTGTGAATGGAGGTATATTTCTTCCCATGTAACAACTGTTAACTTCCACATCCATGTGATTGCATTAACTAATTTATTTACTCAGTTACTCCACAAATACTTCCAAATGCCTACGCTGTGCTAGATACTTTGCTAGGCACTGGGGATTCAGAGATAAAATCCATACCAGTCTGTGCCCTCTGGTTGCTTCCAATCAAGAGGGGACGAAAGATAAGTTGTAATGCTGTATGAACACTATAATAACGGTCTGCAAAACATACGGTCAGATAAGGTTTATGGAACCGTGTGTCAGTGTTTAATCCAATCATTATTATTGGAAAATACCAGTATTTTATGTCAGCACACACGCAATATAACATAGAAGCATAAAATGTCTTTTCACACTACCTAATAAGTCAGAATTCAGTTTTTGATTTTGATACGAATTTTTCACTTCCGTGGCCATAAGTGCAGTTTACCAAGAAATTTCTATGTCCTTTCTCAAAACAAGTAAAAATATAGACATATCTTTAAAATATAGATACTTGCTTCAATTGTTTCCCAATACAAGTTCAGTTTAGCAACAATACTTAGTTCCAGTTTTTTGTTTTTTTGTTTGTTTGGTTTTTTTTTTTTAGTTCATCATTTTAATTAAATTTAGTCTTCCTCCAACCTTTCAGCCTTATTAGTAACTATTACTTTTCAGGAACCTAAAGGATGATATCTTTAAATGATTTTTTAAGAGCCTCCCTGCTAATGATCATTAGCCTTACACACAGCAGATATTCTATTTCTATATAATTAGAAGGACCAAACATGAAGTTTTTCAGCAGCCAAAATTCCTCAGAAGCCTGTAGAACTTTTATCCATAGGTCTCTTTAAGATTAGACCCACGGCTTAAAGCCAAGTAATATAGTTTAGGCGGGGTTGGTAGTTTGGTCAAAATATTACCTACTGAAAAATATAAACGACAGCATTTTGCTTGCAATCCCAGAGTAAGGTTTTGCATATCCGTTTTCAATAACTTTAGTGAAGTTAAGTGATTTGAAATTGAATGCAGTGGGGTAAGCTGGTGAGACAGCTCAAAGCTATGGCAGGTCAAGGAAATCATGGAAGTGGAGTCATCCCGGATTTCAATACATTTCATTGTAGAAATGCCAGCACCATTGGACTCAGAGCGTGGCTGCATCTTGTTATATGTATAGAAGTTTTAAAATCAATTTGATTTTCACCGGTATGATTCTCTAGTGTACTTAATATGCTATGGACGGATTTCTGAGAATAGTAAGAAGCAGTTACACTTCTCATGAATATATAGCGAATGAGGCACTCTGATTTATTATTCCATTCAATCTTAGAACATGCTTATGATTTAAAAAAAAAAAAGGAAAAGAAGGAGAAAAAAAATTCTAAGGAGTACAACTGGTAGATCTGAGTTTTCTCTCACTAGGTGACTTTGGGTAAATACTTTAGCTGCTTTGTGCCTCAGTTTATCCACCTGTAAAATTCGATAAAACCTCCCACCTCTGAATTACTACATTTTTTTAACATTTTTTTTATTAAAGATTTTTATTTATTTATTGAGAGAGAGAGAGAATGGTAGAGAGAGAGCATGAGAGGGAAGAAGGTCAGAGGGAGAAGCAGACTCCTCGCCGAGCAGGGAGCCCGATGCGGGACTCGAACCCGGGACTCCAGGATCATGACCTGAGCTGAAGGCAGCCGCTCAACCAACTGAGCCACCCAGGCGCCCTGAATGACTACATTTTTATGAACAATGAATTTTGAGGTTTTTCAATATATGTGTTCAAAATTAAATTATCCCCATATTTTAGATATCAGTTTCTTTATTTATAAAAAAATCTCCCTTCTTCCTAATGATTTTTTAAAAATTTATATGACATTTAAGGAGATAGAGAAAGACAGTGAAAAACTCTCCAGAAAAAAAATAGCATTTATTGAAAGCACAAGCTCTGAAACTCCAGAGAATTCTAAATGAACTCAAGATATACTAATTCAAAAAGCAATGTGTATGCAAACTTGCAATAAATTTTGATCATGATTTATAAAGTTTGCTATAACTCTTAGTTTGCTATGATTTCCCTGGTATTAATCTTGCTCTTACTCCTTTTTTTTTCACTAATGGAGTTAATATCTAGTTCATTCTGTAGCATAGCCTCTCCAGTGGTATTGATTTTCTTTTCTCTTCTGTTCTGTGACCTCAGTGAAGTATCAAACATCACAGGGGAAGAATTTAATGTAGAATTTAACACCAAGAAATTAGCAGAAGTCTGTGTCCTACTGATAGAGGGGAAAATTATTTAACCTCGCTTTCCGTGTCATTGATTTTTTAATGCCTTAATGCAAAGTGTTCTTAAAAACTTCTCTAAACCGTATGTTGTGCTGCATTTTGGTGATTGTTCAATGCACTAGTTTAGCTAACTGCAGATGAACTTTGACCCCATCCGCATTGTACCTCTAAGATTGGTTGTTAGAGAAAGAGAAAGTAAAAATCCCAGGAAATCAAAATTAAAAACCAGATTCTAAAATTAAGGTTAATGATTAGAATGCAGAGTTTCCTGGGGAGTTAAAACCTGTATAAATGGAGTCTGTTCCACAGAAGTCCTGGCCCTGGGCTGAAGCTGTTGGGAGGCGGAGAGCAGAGCCTCAGCCCAGCCCTGAGGGCACGACCTCGCAGGAACTTCCACAATCTCTACAATCACAGCTGCTTTTCCAGGGTCTGCTCAGGGGCACCAGAGCGCGTAGGGTGGCACAGGAGACCCCACCCACCAACTCTGGAAACATCTGGATGTTTGATTGAAATCTTCACTCTTCATCCAAATGTTAGAGGGCATGTCTACATGTCTTATGTAGAGGCACAGCCCCAAACCAAAACAGTTTCCCTGACTCAATTTATCCTTCAGTGTACAATTAAATGACACCCTTTCTTTCAATGGGAGCGTTTCCTCCAAACGTTTTTCTTTTCTTTTCTTTAAGATTTTATTTATTTATTTGAGAGAGAGAGAGAATGAGAGATAGAAAGCACGAGAGGGAAGAGGGTCAGAGGGAGAAGCAGACTCCCTGCCGAGCAGGGAGCCCGATGTGGGACTCGATCCCGGGACTCCAGCATCATGACCTGAGCCGAAGGCAGTCGCTTAACCAACTGAGCCACCCAGGCGCCCCCCTCCAAACGTTTTTCATCAAGTATTGTCAACAACGGTCCTGGTCCCGGAGGAACTAGAAGCCCTTTTCGTGGGAAGCAGCTTGCTAGCCCCTGGGGCTGCAGCATGGGTCCCCTGAATGCTGGTTGCAGGCTCCAGGGAGTAGAACCCCCAGGAGGGGAGCAAAAGGAGAGAGAAGGTATTTCCATAAAAGGGATGGGTGAATGCCAGTGTTTTAACTCTTTATCCAAATGTCAGGCATTGCATATTGTACCCTGCATACTTAGCAAACCCTATACACACGCAAGGTAAAATATTTGAATGATCTTGTTTATTGAATTCAAGTTTAGCCTGAAAAGAGTGATTATGTATTGAATCAGCTTTTTGCCCTGTCCCATGACCACCAACAGAACAGGTCATCTGACCTACTTGTTTGGCTCTTAAAATTAACCACCTGAGCCACCCAGGCACCCTTAAAATTAAATGAGCTCTGAAAATGTAAGTTATTTTTGCCCTTGGAGGCCACAGCAGACATAAACATTAATATTTTCGTGTCTTGGTTAAAATTCAGTGCTATGATTTTAGCTCTGAAAGAAATTTTCCAAAATGTCAGACAGGAACACAAATGGAAACATCACAAACTTCCCCAGTAAACTGAAAATATAGAGTATGTATTCAGTTATCCAAATGGATCAGAATGTGCTTTTTCACTCATAGGGATGAGTTAGTGCTTAAAAACCCCTTATGACAACTGAGGATTTAAAGTAGCATTGCTTTGTATTTCTTCTGCAAACCAGATTGAATTAAATTAAGAGCAAACAGTATTTGTGCCCCTCCCTAAGGTAGAGGTGATGGGGTTACCTATTGGGCAAAGGTCTCTCTGCCCTCAGAGTCTTCCCCAGCTAGCAGATTTTCTAGCTGGGGAAGACTAGGCTTGCTGAGTTGAAACCCCACAACGTCAGGCGGTCGAGTGAAGACAATAAGCCCTTGGAACTTCAGCCTAGGAAGGAATGGATCAACAGCATTTGCGGAAGTTGGGGAAGGCTTTACGGAAGAGTAGGGACTTGGGTGGCATTCTTATTGTAGATGGGGCACCTTGGGAAGGGCAAAAACATAAGGCAGAGCCAGTGGGCGTGAGGAATGAAGGCCCGACTAGAATAAAGGGTTTGTGCTTGCTGATAGAGAAAGGCAGCTTGGCTCAGCTGAATGGAACAAGGTTATGGGAGAACCTGGAGGCACGGGGGGGGGGGGGTGGGGGGGGAGGAATTTAGAGTGAATTATGCAACGTAGACCATGGGAAATCATTGCATGGTTCTTGAGCAGAGGTGTGCCATGATATTTAAGAGAAAGTAATTACCCTTGCGCCTTGAAAGGTGGTGCTAATGAATCTGTTGACGGTTTGGGGTTTGGTTGTTGTTGTTGTTGTTTTCTGTTGGATATTACACTTCCCCCTCATTTGCTTTTTACCGCTTGTGTCTGCTTTAGTGCGGCATAGTCTCACGTCCGTCCCTCTTGTACTTCCAGTTTCCTATGGCTCTGCGAGGGCAGAACCAAGGGTGGGGTGGAACTTTCACCTGGAATGTGGGACCACCTGGTGCTGAGGATCCTGGAGAGACCATGGGAGCGGCAAACCTGTGGCCCCAGGCTCTCTGGCCTCCAGGGCCCTCGGCAAGGGTGTGGTTTCCCCCTACGTGGCGCTGTGCTGCCCCTGCCTTTCAAGACAGGCAGGATGCATGGGCAGCGATGCAGGTCACAGCAAACTGGCTCTGTGAACGTGCACTTGTGGAGTCCTGTTGTAGGCATTGTCCCTGAGCAGCAGATTCCGGTCACATCAGTCCACTGGATGCATTTTATGCCCTTATTACCCATTATTCCCCAACTTTAAGCCACCCAGCTGTTTTCTTTGACAGTCTAACTTAAGATACAGTTAAGCCTGGCCTCTAAGAAAGATGTTCCTTCCATACTATAATGTTCCCTTCTATAACTCAACACAATTAAAATCTCCCCCTGCCGTTTTGTAACTTTTTTTTTTTAAACGGGAAATAAAGTGGGAAGGAAAGTGAGCATTTTAATTTCTGGATGTCTCCAAATCCATTCATTAATTTTGGAAAAGTAAAATGCATTTAACCTAATGGAATATTTATAAAAATTGGAAGCTCATTGTCAAGTAAATCTCATTTATTTAATCTAGTATTAGACTGCCTTTTTTTTTTTTAACCAGATGGAAAATATTAGCAGTAATAGTGAACAAACATATCCAGGCTGTCCCAGAGGTCATTTTTAACCACCATTAACAATCTGGTTTCACAGATTAGTAATATACAGAAGGCAACGGTCCAGTAAAAGATACACAGAAAGGCAGCTGAAGGGGCCCCTGGGTGGCTCAGTTGGTTGAGTGACTGCCTTCGGCTCAGGTCATGATCCTGGAGTCCCGGGATCGAGTCCCGCATGGGGCTCCCGGCTCGGCGGGGAGTCTGCTTCTCCCTCTGACCCTCTTCCCTCTTGTGCTCTCTATCTCTCATTCTCTCTCAAATAAAGAAATAAAATCTTTAAAAAAAAAAAAAGGGCAGCTGAAGCGTCTGTGCTCCTTATTTACCTAACATTTAACCATTTTAAAAAACCCTTCATAAGTGAAACATTTGAATCTTCTAAGCTCCAAATTGGCAGGTTTTACCGAGAAGTTGCTGCAAATTATGTATTTGAGATAAGACACTGATGTAAAAGATTAATAAAAGCTCCACAAAGCTGGTGAAGAGAAAAACTTAATATTATCAGTAGATTTGCTTGTGGTTAAAGTAGTTTCCAAGCAACCAGCCATTTGTTTAATGGTTTCACACCTATGTCAACCTCCTAACTGTGAAGTAGAAAAGAAATGTATGTTTACATATCATAGTTCCATTTTTAAATTTAATTATCCAACTGAAGTATAATGTAAGATAAACAGTCCACAAAATACCCTAATGAATCAAAAAGGTCTATAATGTGATCAGAACACAGCTTCTAGAGCTGCCTATTCAGAAATGGATGGTCTCGTTTAAATCATGTTTCCAGTGCTTGGGACAGTGAAGGGTGGTAAACCCTCCCTCTGCCCTGCAGATGGTTGCAGATGTACACGCATGCTTGTTTCTTCTCTTGTTCAGACTCAACATTGTATGTGACTATGAAACAGCTATGCATTTAACTGATTGACTGAGACTGGAGTAAACAGGTAAAACTGCACATAATAGACACATAATAGGCATTTATTTTCACTTCAAAATGCCATTATTCTTGGTTTATATATTTATGATTTATTATCAACCTTCATGTGATTCTTCTTTCAGAGAGTAGTATTTTCTAGGAATCAGAGTGAAGTGTATATTTAAAACGCTTCACAGATATTTTCATGATTCTATATAAAGAAGAAAGCCAGGTTTGAATGAGCCAAGCCTAGAGAGGAGGTCATGTCCAAAACAAAAAGTGAGACTGAGGTTGTACAGATATGATCTAGATGGTAGAGAAAATGCCTGTCATTAAGGAACTCAGAGATGCCTAAGATATCATTGTCCTAATGACGGGGAGCCAGGGGAAGTACCTTTTCATCGCTATGCACATGTGCAGGAATATTTGCATATATGTATATTCACATGTATATATATATATACATACACACACATATACGCAATCCACTCATTCCTGCAAATACGTACTCCCCACGGTCATTGGGTAGAATGCAGAATCAACATTTATAATATCACATTAAAAATTTTCCTGTCCATCCTTGATTCTGTAGGCTACTGCTTTGTGGAGAAATTCTGTTTCCCTCTTTGCAGGAACTTTTACCTTGACAGTGAAATCTCCCAGTATTCCTACCAGGGCCTAGGGCCATTATATTCTATTTCTTGCTGAGGAAGGGAAATGAATGAATGGTGAGGAGAGAATTGAAATGATGCATTCTGGCCTGTACTGTCATTTAGAATGTTTGACCTCCTGGGGTTCCTTTCAGTGACAACTGAAATACTTTATTGAATACCTATTATGTGTCCAGCATTCCACTAGGCACTGGCCGTACAGGAAACACAGAGCCCCTACCCTCAAGTAGTACACAGCCTGGTGGGTGTGGAAAGTGAGTAAGCAGACAGCACCATGGATGCAGAAGCAGGAGCTAACCCAGGGGTTCAAGGAAGGGGGAATCCATGAAACCTGAGAGCACCTTTGTCTGTCCTCTTGTACATGAAAATGGCCAGCTTAATTATATTATGTGGATATTTGCAGATAGCAGGTTGAAATTGGAAAAACAAATTCTGGTTAGCTAAATGATTGGATTCCTTTGGTTTATGTCTTGTAGGTTATACAGACTCAATGTATGACTGTACATAAATCCATTTTCTTGGCTTGCCATCATTCTAGTTAGCACATAAACACAATAGGTAAGAACAGCACCTAACTTTTATCCACAATCTAGTTTTTATTGGTTGAAGACCAAGTCGTTCTGAAACTATCAGCATGTAAATATTACAAAGTAACATAACTTATTTCACACCTCTGTTTTAGGTTGATTAAAAAAAAAAAAACTGGGGCGTCTGGGTGGCTCAGTCGTTAAGCGTCTGCCTTCGGCTCAGGTCATGATCCCGGGGTCCTGGGATCGAGCCCCGCATCGGGCTCCCCGCTCAGCGGGAAGCCTGCTTCTCCCTCTCCCACTCCCCCTGCTTGTGTTCCCTCTCTCGTTGTGTCTCTCTCTGTCAAATAAATAAAATCTTTAAAGAAAAAAAACAACTATCAGTTTTGAGGAAAACTCCAGGCTTATACATTCTCTCCCAAGGAGAACAAAAGCCACCTCCTGTTTCTTTCCAACTGCCCCCAAATTGTGGCGACCCAAGAAGGGAGGAGGTTTCTGCTTCCACGGCCTTGAGGGTCTCCAGTTGCCACGAGGCTCCCTCACAGTCTGGAGGGAGAGGAACTCTGATCCGAATTCTTCGGAATATGTTAACAACCTCCTCTTCTGCCCCTGGAACAAGGACCTGCCTTGTAGAGAAGCGAGAGCGGTGCGGGGAGGGGCTGCCCCTTCAGGCCAGGTAGACCGCCTCCTCTTTTCCTGCCGCTCTTGCCGTGCTTCAGGGGAATTGTACACGAGTAAATGAGGACAGCGTTTGGTTCTGAGAACTGCCACTTTCAAGTCATCTTCACCAAGCTCCTTCGTAGATATTAAAAGAAAATGAAAAGAGGGGCACCCGCGTAGCTCATTCAGTTGAGTGTCCGACTCCTGGTTTCGGCTCAGGTCATGATCTCAGGGTTGTAAGATCGAGCCCTGTGTGGGGCTTGGTGCTCAGTGAGGAGCCTGCTTGGGTTTCTCCCTCTCTCCCTCTCCCTCGTGCTCTCTCTCAAATAAATATTTTTTAAAACAGAAAATGAAAAGCAAACCTTCAGAAAATAGACTACACAAAACCAATATTTTTTCTCCTTTTTTTAAAGGTGAACACACACAAGAGACAAATTCACCTCATTCACTCAAAAAGGATGTTGAAAATATGGGGAAAGGTAAAGAAAAGTTTCAATTCTGTAGAACTTCTCTTAGCTTCAAAAGACCATGGAGATAATAGGAGGATATTTTTGTTCTACACCATATTTTAAGCTTGACAAGCAACATATGAATAATATATGGACCATTGGGTGGATATAATTGAGATTAATGCATACATATCAATCAATACATGACACTGTAATATAATACTTTAAAATAATATATTACATTGATTTATATTCATGGATTTCTGCACAAAATCTATCCTATGTCTATGTAACACTTTTTAAACTGGTAAAATATTTTGTCGTATAATAATAAATTGCCATATATAACAGTTCTCTGGAGAGTTATTTGTAAAGATTAGTAAAATGACTCTTCTGTTTTTCTTTATTAGAAGAACTTCAGAAGGTTTTATTTGAACAAATAGATTTACGGAGACGGCTAGAACAAGAATTCCAAGTGTTAAAAGGAAATACGTCTTTCCCAGTATTCAGTAAGGAATCATTTTTATCTTATTGCATTATGATATGTAATGACGTTTCTATTATTAGGCTTAAAAGTGGGCTTCTGAGTACGAAGTGCTTGTGTCAAGTGCCACGGGTCTTCCCGTGGCCTCTGTCTAAATGTTTGGAAATTTTAGTCTGTTATTTATGCTTTGAATCAGCTCACAGATAAAATTTCTTACGAGAACCTTTTGGGATTTATTGTATTGATATTTGTGTATGTATTATGTGTATTTAAAATATGTAGGCATAGCTAAATACTCTGATATTTTTAGGTTATATATTTCAAAACAAAAGAATTACTCAGGTATTTTTATTCTCCAGGGAAGGAAAAACAAAAGAACAATTAATTTTTATTCTTGGATAGAGCTGGAGAGCTTCCTGGTGCTTGAAATGTGTATAAATATGAAGATTTACAATTTAACAGTTCGGTGTACATATCTCTATTTGATTGACTGAGATTAGTATAACTTAGCAGTTCTGAATTCTCCACTCATATTCAATGTTAAAATTCCATTCCAAATTTGGTGGCGGATTCGGTAGCGTAAAAACTGTCGGTTCTATTCCCAGAGTCCTAGAATTTAATGCTAGGTGTCCACATTTCTAAAATTCACCAGCCTTGGGCTGGGTCACATTTGGACAAATATGTCACAGTGGGGTTTTTTCAAGCTTTTTGGAGTTACCTTTAGTTGTATTCCTCGCTCCAGAGAAAGGAAAGTGGGAAAGAAATTAGTATGTAAACCTATGTTTTGAATTCTGTAAATTTAATATTAGTTTTTTCTGGGACCCTTTTTTAAAATGTCAGCATGCCCCTTGTTATGAATCCGGGAACCACAAAACTCACCTTGGCCATTCCTGTGCTAGGGCCATGGACCAGCATCTGGGAGATTTTTTAGTACTTGTGACAATTTTAATAACATGAGCATGAAGGTCTGCATTCACCAGGGCTTCTCACATGTGATCGTCAGCACAACTAAAAGACGTGCCTTCTCGGGCAGCAGCTTTGAAGAGGACTAGGTTCCTGGCACATCTCAAACTGAGTTCCACTGAGCACTTAGCAGGGATTAAAAAAAGGAGGATGCATGACGGAGGAGAGCTCTGACCACAAGGAGCAGTAGGGTCTGCCAAGTTTGTGATCTCTCAGTACCCACAGGGGAGGCTCGGAGTTCACAGTGTTTCAGTGTTTTGAATTTTGACACTGCCTGCTGAGGGCTCGGAGTAAGATGGAAGGGTGGAGCCTGGCCTGTAGCTTTGAATAGTGTGTTAGGATCGTCATGACATTGTGGCTTCAAGAAAAAGAGAAAGAAACATTTAAAAAGTATCTCTGAGATCATAAAAACCAAGTGCTTCCAAAGGATCCACGGTTCTCTCATTTCTAAGACAGTATTTTAATACCCAGTTCCTTACGGCAATGAGCAGACCTTGAATTGTTTGCTTCCCCTATGAGCTGATGTTTATCTCATTGTTGAGTTTGTAAATCCTTGCTTTTAGATCCAGCAGAGGTGGGTCAAAGTTCCATTGAACTGCTCAAGTACCCAGCTAACTCCCCATAAAGGCAGTGTATCTGTAATTTATCCCCTTGATCAAAGCTAATTAATCATTTTAAGGAATTAAGTAATTTATGGTAATTGGTACATTTTCCTTCTTAATTGCCCTGCCATAGAGTATGTACCTGTTTCTGTTCCAAAGAAGTTAGAATGTTACAGTACAACTGGCCCCATTTTGATTCAGACGTATCATTCATCCTTTTGAATTAAAGCTAATCCTCTGTGATTGCCACATACGTGAAACACTTCAATTAAAGAACAACAAAATTTGTTTTCTATCTGCAGCATACTCCACTGACGAAGGAAGTGGCATGTGTGTGCCCAAGTTTGGTTTAGACATACCACAAAGAGGCAGTTAATTTCACACCAATGAAAATAGCAAATGTGCATTACGTGCTTGTTTCCTAAATGTGAGAGGCCGTGAGGCTTGCAGACAGATTTAGATTCGCTCAGAGGGGGGAAAACGGAACTTTGTGAAGCCGCATCAGAAGGAAGGAAGCGTAGAGGAATCCCGGCCAGAGTTTTGCAAAGCCTTTTACTAGGAAGGGGACTCAGTCATGACATTTAAAAGCGCGGTTTACTTAGAACACTGTGGACCTCGGCTAAACTATCACGTGTGGTGAGGATTAGGAACCCAGACCTGAGTTCGCTCTGGGGCTCTGCCTCTTCCTGGTTGTGGGACCTTGGAAATGGTCAAATGCGCCAGATACTTCCTGTCTTGTGGGAGGACCCAAGGAGTAAAAGAGAGGAACCACGTGAGGTGCTGCCGAGAGATGTGCTCGGTACCGTCAGCTGTGAGGATGGTGGTGGTGAGGGTGGAGGAGGAGGTGATGAGCACTGAGCTCTAGAAAAGCCTTTCTAAAATAGGTTCAAATTTCTGAGTTTCTCCTAGCCTTCTTGTTGTGGTTCTGAGGGCTAATTAGGACCACAGGAATGAATCCTGGGCATGGAGGCGGTAAATGGAAAGATCAGAAGGATGGAGGAGGGGGACAAGGGGGGGGAGGGGGGGGGGGAGGGGGGGGGGGGGGGAGAAAGCAGGTCTCCATACTTGGGGGCAGAAGTTTGGAGGAAGAAGAATAAGCAGGTGTCTCTACTTGCTGTAAATCTGGAAGTCATGGTTGCCACCAAAGTCACTGCTTGCCCTTCCCTAACAGCTATGTTTCCTCTTCCTCCCTTCTCTTCTGGAGCCCTAGGCCTTCCTTTATTATGGCATCCATCCCTTGACTATAGTTTCCATTCATTTCACTCTCTAGCCACAGGTACCAGCTCCGCTCTGAGCTGGGGACCTGCCAGAGAGTCGCTGGATGAGGCAACCAGTGGAGAAGGCCCTCTTCACTGCAACGGGGTGCCCTGGGCCCTCTCTTATCTTCCCTACCCCAGCCCTTTCTGCCCACTGCCATTAGCCCAGTCTTGCCAGAGCTCTACCTCTGGCTCCAGATCTTCTACCCAAGAAGCTATATTTTCCCCTACTGTTGATAATGTTGTATCTAATTTAACTCCTGACTGACTCTCAAAACTTTCCATAATTGGCCCACCATGCCTCTCCCGTCTTACCTCCACTCCCCTCCTTGCTGAGCTCCGGTTACCCTACAGATCACTCTCTCCCCTTGCTTTCCACCTCTGCAGACTATGTTTCTCTAGTCTGGAATGCCTCCCCTCATCTAAGCATTCCTAATCATTTGGGACACAGTTCAAGCTACCACCTCTTGGAAGCCTTCCTACTCTCACAGTAGGCACTCTTTACTGACGTCCTACTGTGTTAATTTCTAGCTCCACAGGTGTTTGTGTTGCTTCCTCTCAGATTGTTTTACACCTGCTACTCTCCTCTACCCCACGGCATTGTTCACAGGTTCAGGAAAGGGTGTTCTGTTGCTGTCTGCGTGGCACCTGCTATATTGGGGGCACAGGACATGCTCTCAGTACATGACTGATATACATTCTGGTGTTCTATTCAAAGAGATTAAAACCGACAATGAAGAATGAGATTGGGAAGCTGAAAACTGTTGTATAAAGGAGATTAGTGAGGGCTCATAAGTTGAGTCCTTGGATTTGCATGTGACAAATTCATGGCACTTGAGAGAACTGATGGAAAGGCCAGTCAGTTAGGACAAGGAAGGCCCAGTGACTGGGGCTCCGTGAAATATTTCAGTAGTAGATTTTGACTATATGTCATCATTTTAGATTCTTCTAAAGAGCTACTCTTCCATGTTACTGTTAAGGTTACTTTTATTAAAAACAAGCTATATTTCATCTACTTGAATATGATTATCCCATCTTTCACCTCTGGCTCTTACCACAATCATTCATGGTTTCCTCTCTCTTTTTTGTATCGTCCTCCAGAGACGGAGCGATGGAGGAAATCTAAAATACGGACACGGACGGTATGGACGAAAAGGTCCAACAGTTGTTAAAAGTAGTGATAACAAGGGCGCCTGAGTGGCTCAGATGGTTAAGCGTCTGCCTTCGGCTCAGGTCATGATCCCAGGGTCCTGGGATCAAGTCCCGCATCGGGCTCCCTGCTCCTTGGGAGCCTGCTTCTCCCTCTGCTTCTCTCTCTCTCTCTCTGTCTCTCATGAATAAATAAATAAAATCTTTAAAAAATAAATAAATAAATAAAATAAAAGTAGTGATAACAAAATGAATACAATGTAAACAAAGTAAGCCCCAAAGCCTATTGCTTGATGAGTAGGATGGACCACATGGACCAGATGTACCATATGGGTTTTCTTTTTTCTGGTCCTGGGAACGTAGGTTGCATACTTTTTATTGCTGTTTGTAAAACCCTGGGCTTTCAAACTGTCCATGTTTGCAGAGCACAGCCCTTGCCACTGTGTTGGGTGGCACACTGCACATCGGTGCTTTCCTCTGCTACCTCCTTTTATACTTTCATTTTCTAGAAATAGCTGGGTTTTAAGTAAGTCCCATTAGAGAAATTGGCTTAATGATTTTTGTTAATCTGCACTTAACTTGTGCCTTCATCAACCCTTAGAGCATAGCAGAAATTTTAGGGTTTTTTTTTTCCATTTGCCAATTAACAATTTTTATATCTCAAAAGTTTTACACATGCCTGTTGTAGGAAACCGTAAAGATACAGAAATACAAAGAAAAGGAAAGAAAAGTCACCCATAATCTTGTCACCTGGAGATAACCAAAGTTAACATTTTGGAGTTTCAGCTTTTTATACGCATGTTGAATCTTTTTTTTTTTTTAACAAAATGAAATATTAGACACCCCATTTTTTACTCTCCTGTTTTTCACTTAACATGAGCTTCTTTCCACTACTACAGGGAGTCATAAATGTACTTTCTTTTTAAGATTCTCTATTTGAGTATAGTTGACACATAATGTTACATTAGTTTCAGGCATACAGTGTAGTCGTTCGGCATGTCTCTAGGTTATGCTGTGCCCACGACAGGAGTCGCTACCATGGATCACCATACAACCCTTGGACCATACCACTGACTATATGCTCTATGCTGTGATTTTATTCCCAGGACTTCTTCTTTCCATAACTGGGAGCCTGTATCTCCCACTCCCCTTCAAGCATTTGGCGCATGCCCTCATCCCCTTTTCCTCTGGCAACTCTTAGTTCATTCTCTGTATTTATAGGTCTAATTCTTCTTTTTGTTTTATTCATTTGTTTTGTTTTTTAGATTCCACATATGAGTGAAATCATATGGTATTTGTCTTTCTCAGTCTGACTTATTTCACTTAACATGATGGACCTCTAGGTCCATCCATGTTGTCCCAAATGGAAAAAAAGAAAGAAAGAAAGAAAGAAAAATTCAAAAACACAAAAACACAAACCCATCCTTTTTTATGGCTGTATAACATTCCATGTGTGTATATATACCATATCTTCTTTATCTGTTCATCTATTAATGGACACTTAGGTTGCTTTCATATATTAGCTATTGTAAATAATGCCGCAGTAAACATAGAGGTACGTATATCTTTTCAAATTAGTGTTTTTGTTTTCTTTGGGTAAATACCCAGTAGCAGAATTATTGGTATTTCTATTTCTATTTTTAATTTTTTGAGGAACCTCCATACTGTTTTCCACAGTGACTGTACAAGTTTGCATTTCCATGAACAATAATGCACAAGGGTTCTTTTTTCTCTACATCCTCACCAACACTGGTTGTTTCTTGTGTTTTTTATTTTACCCATTCTGACAGGGGCAAGGTGTAATCACATCTCATGGTAGTTTTGATTTGTATTTCCCTGCTGATGAGTGATACTTAGCATTTTTTCATGTGTCTGTTGTCCATGTGGATATCTTTTTTGGGAAAATGTCTATTTAGGTTCTCTGTCCTTTTATTTTTTATCAGATCAGTCTTTTTGGTATTGAGTTGTAAAACTTCCTTACGTATTTTGGATACTAACCCCTCATCGGGATATATCATTTGCAAATATTTTCTCTCATTCAGTATGTTGCCTTTTTGTTTTGTGGATGGTTTCCTTCACTGTGCAAAAGCTTTTATTTTGATGTAGTTCCAATAGTTTGTTTTTGCTTTGGTTTCCCTTGCCTGAGGAGACATATATAGAAAAATGTTGCTATGACTGATGTCAGAGAAATTACTGCCTGTGCTCTCTTTTAAGATTCTTTATGGTTTCAGGTCTCATATTTAGGTCTTTAATCTATTTTGAGTTTATAATGTATTCTTAGGTTAGACATTAAAGTTATCAAAGTTTTAGATGACGGACATCACGGAACTAAATCCTTGCACATCTCTATAATGATTCCCCTACGATAAACTCCTGAAAGGATTGCTGTGTTAAAGAGTAGGAACTTCTAGGAGGGTGGGTGGATGGGTTAGCCTGGTGATGGCAATTAAGGAGGGCACGTACTGCATGGAGCACTGGGTATTATATGAAAACAGTGAATCGTGGATCACTACATCAAAAACTAATGATGTATTGTATGGTGACTAACATAACATAATAAAATTAAATTAAATTAAAAAAAATAAATAAGAGGCGCCTGGGTGGCTCAGTCGTTAAGCATCTGCCTTTGGCTCAGGTCATGGTCCCAGGGTCCTGGGATCCAGCCCCGTGTCGGGCTCCCTGCTCAGCGGGAAGCCTGCTTCTCCCTCTCCCTCTGCTGCTCCCCCTGCTTGTGTTCCCACTCTCTCTGTCTCTCTCTCTGTCAAATAAATAAATAAAATCTTTAAATAAATAAATAAAGAGTAGGAACTTCTTATAGCTCTTGATATGTAATTTCTAGTTACTTTCCAGAAAGATTGTACTAATTTATACTCCCATTCTTGGAACACCACATCGCACTTTTTCTTTTAGTCTCTTCTAACTGAAGGAAAAATGGTAGCTCATATCGTTTCCTTTCAACACTAGGGACGTTGAGCACTTTCCATGTCTACTTTCCAGCTGTAGCTTCTGTAAATGCCCATTATATTCTCTTCTCATATTTCTTTTAATGTGTTCTTATTAATTTCTATAAACTTTTTACATACTAGTGTATTAAGTCTTTGTCACATCACAAATATTCTTTTGTTTGTATCAATTACCTTTAGATGTTGACCATGATCTTTTGTGTGTTGAGGGTTCAATTTATTTGTGATTTATTGTCATACCAAATTTTTAAATTTTTGTCTAATCAAATCTATCAATCCTTTTGGTTTTTCTATCTTTGATACCCTTCCCCACCCAAATTTTATAAAAATACTCACCATTTTTTCTAACATTTTATTTTATTTTATTTTAAGATTTTATCCATTCATTTGAGAGTGAGAGATCACAAGCAGGGGGAGCAGCAGAGGCAGAGGGAGAAGCAGACTCCTCACTGAGCTGGGAGCCCGATGCGGGGCTCAGTCCCAGGATCCTGGAATCATGACCTGAGCTGAAGGCAGACGCTTAACGACTGAGCCACCCAGGCGCCCCTTTTTCTAACATTTTAATGGCTTTATTTTTTTTTCACTTTTTCTTAAAGAACAGTATTAAATGTACCATCATAGACCAGTGAGCATGAATTAAGTGAGGACTAAGCATCACCATTCCACTCTGAATTGTCCTTAACATCTTCTAGGATCCCAGGGAGGTACCATAGTCAGGTTTGGTGGGTGATGGGATGCAGGGGTTTCCTCTGCCCTCTTTGCTGCAACCAACTGAGTCACTTGCTCTTCCCTATGCCTCTTCCCATGTCTTTGTATAAAATATTGTTTTCTACATCTCTGCTCAAGCATTTCTTGCCCCGTAACCCCCCCTTGACTCTTGCATTGTGTCATGTACCCTCCCCTATTACAATACCTTTCATGTGAAATTCAGAGGTGAGACTAGGGAATGGATCTTTTTAAAAAATATAAAAGGCAGAACTATGGAGACAATAAATGATCAATGGTTGCCAGGGGTGAATGGAGGAGAGGGGTGAATAGGCAAAGCACAGAGGATTTTAGGGCAGTGAAAATACTCTGTATTTTCTCTGATATTATACTGGTGGATATTCTGATATTATAATGGTGAATATATGTCATTGTATATTTGTCCAAATCCATAGAATGTACAATACCAAGAGTGAACCGTAAGGTAAACTAGGGACTTTGGATGATCATGTGTCACTGTAGGTTCATCCATTGTAACAAATGTCCTACTCTGGTGGGGGTTGTTGATAATGAGGGAGGATATGCAGGTGTGAGGGCAGGGGGTATATGGGGAAATCTCTGTACCTTCCCCTTAATTTTGTTGTGAACCTAAAACTACTCTTTAAAAAAGTATAAATTAATTAATTAACTAATTTAAAAAACGTGCTTGAGGTTGGGGAAGGAACTCAAATAGTATAGAAAGGTAGAAGTCAAAAAAATAAAAAGGATATGTTTTTAATTTCCAAGTACCCAGCATCTCACGAGTAGGAAAGGATTTATTATCTTGAAAGCAATGGGAAGCCATCACAGATTTTTCAGCAGGAGAAGGAAAGGGATTTACAGAGGGAGGGCCCAGAGGCCAGGTGGTCAGTTGGGAAGCTATGCAGGGAAAAGGTGTCCATGTTGGGGAGGTGACAATGGCAAACTGGGAAGGATTCACACACCAGTGGCTGTGGAGGTGAAAGGAAGAGCTGAGGAAAAGATGTGACAAAGTTTCTGGTTTTTCCAAACTGCTGCCCTAACTATCCACCACAGAGTCCATAGGAGATCATGTGAGGTTCTCATACAAGGCAGAAAATGCCAGTTAGCCAGGTCCACTCCCCCTTTTCTTTTAGTGGGTCCACACTTTTAAAAAATCACCTGGAGAGGTTGTAATGACATGATACACGTTGGAAAGTCATTTCCCAATAAAAATGATCACTATGTAGGACGGCAAAGATAGTTTGCATAACAATGTGTCTTAAAGCCCTCCCCCCCCCCACCCCCGCCAGTTCTCAGATGGAGGCAAGGTCTGTAGAACCTCTCCTGGCCCACAAAGGACCACAAAATAAGGCTGATGCAGAGGGAGAGAGTTCACAGGTTAGGAGAATCAGAGTATGTTTATCAGTCTCTAGGGAGTGCAGAGAGGCAGACATGGCTAACAGACCTTCATCTTATCACCCAGGAGGCATGACATGCATGCACAAGAGTCCACATTTGCTAAGACAGTGGAAGCTCTATACCTGTGACCTGCTCAAACAGGCAAAGGTAGAGAACATGACTGCACCAGACATTCCTGACTATTTTTTTTTTAATTTATTTATTTATTTAACAGAGAGAGAGAGGGAGAGAGAGCACACATGCACGTGCGTGTGCACGTACAAGCAAGGGGAGGGGCAGAAGGAGAGGGGGAAGCAGGCTCCTCACTGAGCAGAGAGCCTGACATGGGGCTCCATCCCAGGACCCTGGGATCATGACCTGAGCCAAAGGCAGACCCTTAACCGACTGAGCCACCCAGGTGCTCTGACTAGTTATTATATGTGAGGGATCATCTATCTAGATGGGCTATGGGATGCTGTGAACTATGGGATATAGACCTTACTCTCTCAACATTTGCTGTCTGTTCTGATTATGGAGCCTTGAAAACATCCCTTCCAACAGCTACATTATTTACTTAAAAAATACCACAATCCTTTTTAAAAAGGGGAATGGGCTTCTCTGGGACCGTGAGTAATATTTTTACTAAAAATGCTAAAAGAAGATTTTGCGACTCTAATTAATGTCTTTCTCTATTTGTCTCTCCTACCAGATAATTTTCAAGATCAGATGAAAAGGGAACTAGCCTACCGAGAAGAAATGGTGCAACAGTTACAAATTGTAAGATGATTTCTACTTAAAAATCTATGCCACTTGATGGGTTTGTTTTCAAACCACCCAGTGTCTGAGACTGTTCACGTTTTTGCCGTGAAACCCTTTGGTCCACCTACCACTTACCTCCTCTCAGCTGGTTTAGATACTAATTACCGAAAGATTTACTTAGACACAGGATAAACAGATGTGTCAGTACGTTTCCTCGAAATGTAACTACCTACCATGTGTTAAGAGACAGATGTGTAAACTGTCTCTGTGGGTGAACCAGAGGTACCTGCATTGTCTCCCACTGTGCAAACATGTGAACACAGCACTGGGCTGCACTAGAAGCTCAGTGAGGGGCAATTGTCTTCTCTCTTTCTCTCCTTTTGTTACCCTGAGCCAGGCCCTCCGCTGCCAATAAACTTAGTATAAATACACTTAATCAATTAAATTCACTTGAAGGGTGATAAAAAGAAATGATTCTTTCCAAATGAAGTGTGTTATTCACCCTCTCCTAATCATATTGAAAAGTGGACGCTAAGATGTATTTATGTGGAACCAGGGAAGCAGGAAGGTGCCTGGTAAATATACGTCGTGGGGGTTTTTGTTGCGTTTTTGGTTTTTTCATTCTGAATTCACTGCCCTTCATCTCCATGCAGATACATCTGGTATTAATCATTAGTCCTTTTATTTTTTTTTGAAGATTTTTATTTTTATTTATTTGAGAGAGAGAGAATGAGAGATAGAGAGCACGAGAGGGAAGAGGGTCAGAGGGAAAAGCAGACTCCCCGCCGAGCAGGGAGCCCGATGTGGGACTCGATCCTGGGACTCCAGGATCATGACCTGAGGCGAAGGCAGTCGCTTAACCAACTGAGCCACCCAGGTGCCCAATCATTAGTCCTTTTAAAAACAGTCTCCCATACTCTGATTTACATGAGTACGATGGGGAAAATAATTTCTCTTCCATGTTTGTAAGATATTTTTAATCACCTGGATAAAGACATACACTGATCCTTAGTGGTATTCTCAGCATGATTATTATAATTTGGATTGCTTGACGTTTCTGAGCTGGTCCATGTTACTCTTATCTTACTAAGCATGTATCTACACATACCTGCCTGTCTTGTCTAGAGAGCCAGATAGCTAGCTCTCTATCGGGATAACTCAAGGAAGATAGGTATTAATGTTTTCTTTCTGCATCAGAGAAATCATGCTTGTGTTAATGGAGATTGCTGGGGGTCATTTTTAAAACAACCTTGTAGCTCATGAGGTTTTTTTCCCCATTCTGGGAGCTGCGTTAAAAGTGCTACTTATGGGGACGCGTCTGCTCTCAGCTCAGGTCATGATCCCAGAGTCCCCGGGATCAAGTCCCACATCGGGCTCCTTGCTCAGCAAAGAACCTGCTTCTCCCTCTGCCTGCCTCTGTCTCTCTCTCTGATAAATAAATAAAATCTTAAAAACAATATTTATTTTTAAAAAAGTGCTACTTATGCTCATAACATGTCCGCTGGTTTTCATTGGCCTCAAGTACTGGTTAACATTCTCTTTTCTGAAAGCCACCTCAGCATAAGATGCCTCTTAAACAGGACCTTTCTTCTTGTTTCA
This sequence comes from Callorhinus ursinus, assembly GCF_003265705.2. NCBI lineage: Eukaryota > Metazoa > Chordata > Mammalia > Carnivora > Otariidae > Callorhinus > Callorhinus ursinus. Next base: position 26,163,964 of record NW_027397073.1, read on the forward strand.
GTTTTGTTTGTGTTAGTTTTGTTTGTACCTAAAGTCATAGGAGGGGGTGGGGTGTAGAAGGATTTTTCTTAATTGATTGATAACTAAGCCCCCAAAGAGGTTAAAGAAAAATGTATCTACATTCTCAGCTTTTGATACCTAGGTAATAAGAGCTATTAATTACTTGCTGTGAATATGCTTATTGTTTTCTTTGTCCAAAGGACAAATTTATTTTTCTTTTTTAAGATTTTATTTTTAAGTTATCTCTACACCCAATGTGAGGGTTGAACTCACCACCGTGAGATCAAGAATCACATGCTGGTCCAGGCTGTCCTGCCAGGCACCCCGATCCAAAGGAAGAATTTAAGTTTAGATTTGGAGATAGGGGGATGTAAAATTTTAAGACCTTACTGATTTTACACATCACTTTTAGACTCTTAAAACAAGAATTGCGACCAAAATTTGTAATTTCGTGGGGGGGGGGTGTCGGATATAGCAACATGGGCTTTAGGAAAGGGGACTAAGTATTTATTTCAGTGCCCCTGTTTAAGGTCAGTTATGTAACTTTAATGTCTTAATTCTCTTTGACATTCAGTTGCTTTAGTGAACGAGGACATGATACTGCATCCATGTAATAAGCGGGCAGTATTAATAGAAGAAAAAATGGCTTTTGAGATATTCGGTACCTGGAAGATATAAACTGGTATTACTAAACATTTTTATTACATTGTATCACAAAATATTTTATCATCATATATTCATTTATCTAGACAAGTGTTATTAATTCAGATTTCTCTAGATAGTAAATGGTTCCTGGTCACAAATTAAATTCTCTGGGAGAAGCTAGAAATAGTTCCCCCAGTCCTGTAGGTACCATATAATTTCTGAAATCCACAAAAGCACATCCAGGATGACAACATGAAAACAAGTGTAATAGACATGATTTGTCCCTGCTTCTTCTCTTGTGTTTCCTGCCGTAAGACCGGAAGGGTCTTCACAGTGCCTCCAATACCTAGCATTGGTGTTTAGCATCAAATGGCTATCAATAAACATTTGCTGAATGAATCACCATCCAGGGATGACCTCTGACTCAACTCTGATACTCTCATAGAGTGGTCCTCTTAATTCGTTTCCAAATTTCCCTGGCTTGTCCCTGATTTCCTCAAATTTTCTTTTGTGCTAAGAAACTACTACTAAAATGACTAAAGAAAGCCATACTGGTGAATTATGGGAAGCACTGTCCTTGGGACCCTCAGACACAAGCTGGAAGGTCTGCAAACTTTAGTTCAAGACTACTCCCGGGCACCTGGGTGGCTCAGTTGTTAAGCGTCTGCCTTCAGCTCAGGTCATGATCCCAGGATCCTGGGATCGAGTCCCACATTCGGGCTCCTTGCTCGGCGGGAAGACTGCCTCTCCCTCTCCCACTCTCCCTGCTTGTGTTCCCTCTCTCGCTGTCTCTCTCTCTGTCAAATAACTAAATAAAATCTTAAAAAAAAAAAAAAAGAAAGACTACTCCCATATAGTCCATTAAGTGTCAGTTCCTCAGCCAAAGGAACTCGTAAGGTCTAATCTAGTGCCCTGATAGGGATATAGTAAGGCACAAGTGCGTAATCAACATGAAATGGTCGTGCTTGTCATTGAAAGCTATCCAGGATGAGTAATCAATTTCATGGCACACCCCTTCCCAAAGCAGTACCTCTAATAGTAGGATTTTCAAGTCCTGGTGGCTAGATAGATTTTTGTGCAAGAAGGACCTGTGTTCACATTATACCATCTGCTTTGGAATTGAGGCAGCAAACTCAAGGTTACCTGAACAGAAATTTATCTAATCTTTTATTCAGCTTGTTTTATTTACTAAAGTACTGGGGGGGTAATATCTTTAGAAAATTCTACCTAAAAATTTTCAAGATGTTGCTAGGTATCACAATTATTCACTTTCTCAATATTTTTAGTTGAATGATCTAATTCATCAGTAAATATGGTTACATGCTTTGCTTCCTAGGAATAGGGCAATTCACTCAGAATTATCTGATTGTATTATATTTAAATTATTTTATATTTAAGGTTTACAGAGCATATGTTACAGAAGAGTCATTTGCCTACAGAATAGGCATTTTTTTTCCTTTAGATGAAATAAAAACCCATCCCATCCTGCAGAAATGGAGAATTCAAATATATTAAAGCCATCATATTTTATAACAATTCCCATAGATCCAAAATGCATTTATCCTATGCTGTTACACAGTGTTCTTATTCAAAAGATTATATCAAAAGCATCTCGGGTATCATTGCTATAGAAAGAAAACTTATGAATTTCTTTGGCTTCTGCATTTTTAGATTCTCCACTGACTATAATTTCTGCACCACTGCTTCCTTTTTCAGTTTGTTAAATGCGAAGTGGTGATGACTATACAGTCAAATAATTGACTCTCTTTGTACATTTATAAATGAATGTGCGTTTCTCTCAATGTGAGATTTAAAGCATATGCAGTTTATTTAACATTTATACATGGGCAACAAGATAACTTTTTTTTAATAGCTTAAAATTAGAATTTATAGTACTTCATACAGTTTGTATTAAAGTCCTCAACCCCTGCCCTGGGTTTTCAAACCCTTACAATGTTTTCTTTACTAAACTAGAGTTATTTATACAAACAAAGAAATATATTCTTCTCACTATGAACCAAATGCAAAAGTTTTAAAATTTAACAAGTTCATGAAAATGTTAGTGTATAGTATAGTACAGAGCAAAAAATTTTCTCATTCACAAGGGGATTGTGATTCTAGGCAAACTTTGTTCAATTTTGAAAACAAAACCTATCACCCTGTACAATTAAGAAGAAGGTGAAGAAGCTAAATGCAATGTTACATATCAATGACATCTAAATTTTTAAAAATTAAAAAAAGAAGCTGAAGATATTTTACTCAGTGTATAACCTCTTGATTAAGGTTTTTTTCAAGGACTGAAATATAATTTACACATTATGCCTTGATAACTTTTTTTCAGTGATAATTTGGCAACAGTGTTTTTCAATCAAGTCCATCTGTGTAGCAGCTACTGCTGTAGGTTTGTCGAAGACATACTCTTCTTTAGTCATAATTCTTGCAGGACCTTGTGAAGCTGCAAAAAAGAGCTTGTGATGAATGGCTCAACCCAGATCGACATCCTTCAAACTTGCTGGATTGCTAGGAAGAGGCCCGTCGATGGAGAAAATGTGCTAGTCTCAAAGTGCCCTCTGCTGTTTCTCCAGAACACTGCCGTCCCACGCAGCCCCCGGAAGCTGGTCTCAAAAGTTCTTCATTAAAAGCCTCAATTAAAATAACGCTCAATCAATAGATTTAGTACTAATGTTTCGTTCACTGTGGACTTGTAAAAAAGCAATTTCCAACTTCCCGATGGTGGGAGCACAGTGCTTCCTCGAAGAGAAAAGAGCGAGGTCTTTATTGTTGCTGGAGGGGCCCTCCCTCTTTGGCAAGGGCACAGATCTTCAGCGATAGGGTCTTTCCTTGGAGATTCTCCAGGATTCATTAGGATGGGAATTTGCTCAGACTTCTAACGTCTCCACCCAGAGAGTTTTTAAAATATGGTCTACATGCTCTTTAAAAGGTAGATAGAACGATTACTGTTTGGCACTATGTTTTTAGGATAAGATCCCTAGGCCACTAGAGGATTTTGCTTTTGTGGCTAAATATGCAAGAAAAGAAGGTCCCTACAAGTCAGACGAATTGATGCTGCCTTAACATTCTCCAGCAGCAGACAGACTTTGACTACAGTGGGTCCTTTTCCCATTACTGATCGATTGCCATGCATCTTGACAAGGCAATCACAGTTCCCTAGTTATGTGGCCTGCTCTTCCTTCTCTTTTTGACATGCTAACCCACCTGAATGTCTGAGATCAGGCTAATTCTTTCTTGGCACAAACTAGGAAGTTATCCTTTTATACTTTTGATAGACTAATACCAACTAGGTAATTAATTTAGAATTTATATAACTGAGGGATTTTTTTTTCTTTGTCCATGCCAATCCTGGTGATTTCTAAGCTGGTCAAAATGAAAGGGAAAAAAAAGGTTTTATAAGTTCTAGTACAGGAAATTTACATGGAATAATTAGCTCAAATGGAGCCTCTAGGAGCCTGAGCTCCCAAGTTGGGGAGTGCGTGCCGAGATCTCTGTGAATCCACTATTGCATTTCATGGAACACAACTGTCGATTATAAGAGGCGCCATTACTTGATGTATCACAAGAAAAGAAATTTCCAGCTATAATTCTAAGCTATCATCAACTATAAGACATCTAATCTCAGAGATGTTAAAATGGGAGGGGAAAAATGCATTTTAGAATCAAGGAGATAGGGTAATTTCCATGAACAGTTGAGCCATGTGCTAGTATATTCTTTATCATTCATGATTTAGGACTTAGCATTGATGAAGAAACATGATTTTCAGCTCACAACCTTATGCTTTTTGGTCTTTGTTTTTGTTTGGCTTTTATTTCATTTTGTTTGAATGAAATGAATGCAACAGTGTTTGAGTGAGGGTGATTCTTCAAACAGATTTAAATTCCCATCTGGAGATTTGGGACTCAAATGCGGAAATACCCCTTTTCCCCCACCGAGTCCTTTTTCTCTTTTTCTTCTCAGTTTCCCACCTTAATAAAATGCTACATTGTTATTTCTGGCAGGAAAAGAAAAGAGAAAAGGGAGAGAGGGAGGGAGGGAGGAAGGAAGAGTAGGAGGAAGGAAGGAAAGAAAAAGGCATTCTGACATAGATCTGAAAGCAGTGCCCTTCAGGCCCTTATCTTTGGGTTAGAATGAGTAGTTTATTGGTTTTGATGAGACAGCCCAAGGTGATGTCAACTTGTGTAGTGTCTGGGATGGAACAGATGCTTTCTAAATCGTTGTGGCATCGAATCTTGGTGTCGAGGACTTTCTCTAAATGTGAGTGTGGTGCAAACACATTGTATTAGGTAATTCCTCATACCCAGAGGTTTACATCATTTCTACTTCTTCTCCTAAATAATAGAATTCCATTCGAGGCTCTGTTGGATCATGCCTCTGAAGAGAGAGGTGATGCACGTGTTTTGGCATATCACAACACGCACCGTGATGGCAAATGCGTGTCTCTGTTAATAGCAGGTATAGCACGAGCTAGAGTGAGAAGAACAGGTAACTAGAGTAGGTGCCTATGTCACTGTTCTTGTCATAGTTGTCCAGCTCAGCTCAGCTCACGTCCTAAAATGTGAGATTGGGACTCCGAACTTTTTATGGCACTAACTGAATGAATCATTAATTTATTGCTGTTGTCTGTGGCCTTTAGCAGATATGTGCCTGTTAGATGCATCCATGTTGTGTTTGTGTATCAAAATAGTGAGATGATTATGTTAGCTTCTCTCTCTCTCTCTCTTTTTTTTTCTGCCATTAAAAACCCTGATTCAACTGGCCAGTTATCATGGCAAAATGGTCCAGCTAATCTTAGGCACTCACATCATTGTAGATTCATGGTTCCTTCCCAGTAGAAAAGGCTCATATTTATGGATGGTGGATCAGGAGGACAAAGCACAAATATGCTGGAAACGTGGAGAACGTGTATGTATCAGTATTCAAAAACATTGCCTAATCAGACGAAAATAATTGCATTTCCCTTGCGGCTTTTACGTAATAGCCGTATTTCACGTTACATTCTAGAAGGCTGGAAATTCATTTCTTTAAATATAAAATAGGTTCAAATCTTTAGAGTCCTGAGTTTAGCCTTATCATGCTGAAGGTAAGTAACATAATGATAGAATACCTTAACTGGGGTTAATGAAGAGGAAAATGTAAATAAAACATGTAATGCAATTTCAGCCATTTGAATCTTCTAATGAAAAGTAACATATCAAATGGGATAGGCTTTCATTCAAAGTCTTAGCACTGAAAAGTACTTTTCAAGTTTATCCAGGTAGCATCCTCAGGGGTCATATTTTCCCCTCAGTGCAATTATTTCTGATGCTTCTTAGTAGTTATTGGGAAATTACCCAGAGTAATAATTCATGTTCAGTTCATCTTATTTGTGATTTATAATGACAGCATATTTTGTCACTGTAATTAAATGAAAGCTAGCATTGAACTAGTTCTTAATCACATCCTTGTCTCTTTATTTTGGACGTATATTATAACATCGTAAGTTTCATTTTCATACCTAAATAAAAAATAATAGTACCATATTATTAAATGCAAATTTTAAAAAATTCTGAAAGTGAAATGTCATATACTGACCTCAGAAACTAGCTCTAGCAAGAGTCCGGTGTGATCACCAGTTCTGTCCTTGATACCGTTTTTAACAGGCCTTAGGAGTTTCTATAACCTGGAAGCTACATACTGTTTTTTTGTTTTGTTTTGTTTTGTTTTTTTTAAAGATTTTATTTATTCATTTGAGAGAGAGAGAATGAGAGATAGAGAGCACGAGAGGGAAGAGGGTCAGAGGGAGGAGCAGACTCCCTGCCGAGCAGGGAGCCCGATGTGGGACTCGATCCCGGGACTCCGGCATCATGACCTGAGCCGAAGGCAGTCGCTTAACCAACTGAGCCACCCACGTGCCCTGGAAGCTACATACTGTTGATGATCAGATGGAGACCTTTTCTCCTTAAGAGGGGGATTCACTGGCATTCAAATTTTTAGGCATGATGAAGGGTCTCTATATGCATCTGTCTTTAAATTTAGCTTATCTGGATAGTTTTGCTTATTTTTATCTTACAGATCCCCTATGCAGCAAGCTTGATCAGGAAAGAAAAGCTTGGTGCCCATCTCAGCAAAAGCTAAAAGGTAAGCTTACCAGACAAAAGAGATTTTCCCGAATTCGGAATTCTTATTGCTCAGCCATGTTCTTTATTTGGTATATTCAAAATAGCCCAGGGGATTAGTAAAGTTGCATCCCGTGTTTCAGCCAATATACGGATGAACTTTGTTATGCCCAGGCATGGGACTTCCTAAGTAAGTGGCCATGGACATTTTAGAGATTCCTTGGAAAATTCCTAAAACTAGGGAAATTCTCTACTCCTCTGCAGAAGCAATCTTCATTCTGTTTTGAGGTTTTCTGTTCTCTATGGTTCTCCTTGACACCCCGACTACCGCCCCTCCACACGAAAGTGGCGTGTCAGCAATCACAGTTACTGTGCCTCATCTTCTCTGCCTCTCCTTTGCTCCCAAAAGTCTTCCCGAAATCTGGCTTCCAGGGAGCTTCTGACAGACGGTGATATGAACAATTGCAGGCAATGTGGACCTTTGAGAACATCGCTGTAGGAAGAGTCATTCATTCTTTCCCTAAACCAATCATTGTCTCTCTAGAGCTGAAGCCAGGTTCAAGCCCACATCCCTGGCAATGATTTAAAAGACAAATACTCTGGGCTCCTAAGGCAAGGAAGACAGTAAAAATTCAATAACTGTAGTCAGAACAGACCTAAACATTTCAAAAGCAACTTTTTGATTACGTAGAAGACATATATAATTTTTAGAATAGAAGGGATATAAAAACTATGGCTTGTTGGTTCTGTAACAATACATTAGGATGACCTAACAACTGGAATTGCTAAATCAGGAAAAAACTCAGATGTCAGAGGGAGCATTTGTAAGTGCTCATGGCCAACTAGGATTGCGGTCATTTATCAGTTTGACCTGTTCCCATCAGAATCATTCTTCCCAGGCCTTCCCTCTGGAACATGTTTTCAACTCAATAGAATTTATTGGCAAAAAGAATTCTGTAAAATGGCGGCTCGTGGCTCCCTTTCTTTCTTTCACATCTCTCTCTCTGCATATCACAACCCTCCTCCATCTTTGTACAAATGACATCCCACTTCTTGTCATCATCTTCATTAGTGATAATCTTCAGCATTTTTCTTAAATAATGATAATTATGTCACACATATTGCATCAGGAGCTCAAAAATCTCTCCAAGATGGTCTCTCATTCATATGCTTTCCCTTAATTTTACACACAAGGAACTGAGGTATGGAGAAGAGAGATGTGATGTTTTAGGTCCATGTTGCAAAGCTAGGGAGAGATCCCAGGGCTCCTGACTTTAGATTCAGTGCCATCTTGCTCCTAATGCATGTACTTCCTGTCCCCTGTGAGTAGATGTTTCCGCAAGAGAGACAATCAAATAATAAGTCATTGTGTTTCCATCTCCATGAAGTCATACACAAGTGGGCCTGTGAGTTGGCTCTGTTCTATATATGCAGGTATTCTTCTTAAGCCTGGAGTTGATGTTGGGCATTTCTTTTTCATTAGAGTAGACAGGTTTGTACCAGTTGTGTGAAATGAATAATTTTAGAACAGATTTCACTAAATCTTAACTCCGACTATGGAAGGTAATCAAGGCAAGAATCACTCAAATAATCTCATAGGTATAATTTGAAAATATCAAAGTAATTTTCTTTCAAGTTAAAGAGAATATATTAGGATGTGTTCTTTTTAAATAACATTTTTATGAGAGTATAACACACATTCATCAAAGTCCAGAAATCATCAAGTCATACAAGTCATGAAGTCGACAAATCAAAATTCGGTAGATTTTCACAAGAAGAACTCACTTAGGTTTCCAGCACCCAGACAGCCTCTCTGTACCCCTACCCAAATATTCCCCCACCCAACAAAGATCAGCTTCACCTGATTTTGAGCTTCAGTAAAAGACCTTGTACAGAATGCTCTCTTTGGTATCTGGCTTCTTTTACTCCACGTTTATGAGATTTATCCATTAGAATGTAGTCTGATTTCCACTCAGGAACTTCAGTAAACTCTCTTTTTACTCCTTCTGATTCCCCAACTCCTCTGCTTACGATGAACTGCTCTCGCACCTACAAAATGAAGACTCACTGCCCAGAAACCATGCCTCTGATGATGACATCGACTACAGCTAGGTGGAAAAAAAAGAAAGAAAGAAAGATTGATTTGTGTTTAGTAACTAATGCTTCCTTCATGCTGATTTTGTTTCCATCCTTGCAGACAACAGGGATTTCTCTAAGTAGACCCTGGTGCTTTCAGAAGATTAGTGGTTACTTAAATGCTGAGCTAAATCAGCCAAGCAGAGAATCACGACCATATTGTTAGAGGCGGTATTTGATTCTCAACATGCCAACCCTGCAAGGAATTACCCCAAGAGAGATTACAAAATAAAAATCATTACACCAAGGGAGAGAGACAAATTCTGCCTTGCTGAGTGACCACAGGTTTCCAAATTAGGGACTGATGCATTAATGTCTTATGCAAGAGTGACCCTTAAGGTAGTGGGCTGTGTTCTTGCCACCCAGTGGATTCCACTATGACTATTAAGAGGAGGAAGCTTTTCAAAACCACAGGCAATCCACTTAATAAGCCGAGCAAGTATTGCCACATATCACTGCTCTACAAATCTTTTTTGCCCTACGTTAGGGCAGAAGAAATTCCATGTTGAGTCAAATAAAGGTCCACCCAGACCAGGATACTAACTGCGTAATTCCATTAGAAGAGCCCAATTGTTGTTCTTAACAATACCAAACTTGAAATTTAGGCACGTGCACTGAATGCTCCTAGCTTTTCCGTGATAACTCCTTAAAGACCCATTACCCATGGACTTATCTAAACCTTTCTTCAACCTAGGCATAGTCCCCTTTGGGGCAATGAATTCTATTTGTTTAGCTACCAGCTGTGTTAAGTGTAGTTTGCTTTCTTTATTTTCAAACTACCTCCTAAAACAAGCCTTAGTCGATTAGCCATTGGACTACTTTGTGTATTTGTTTCATTGTAAGCTCACAAGTACAATGGAAATGATTTGAAAAAAATATTTCAAAATGTTGTGTGTATTATCCTTGCATCTAGGACTGTTTTTAACCCCAGAATTACTCCTGACAGTCTCTCTGTTTCTATGACCCATGTCTTGCTCGGATACCCAATGTAATCTTTGTGAAATCTATACTCCCAAAGAAGTGCCATGATGTCAACACTAATTTAACTATCACTTTGCGTTCTTTTTCTTCCAAGCCCCTTTTAAGATTTTATTTATTTATTTTAGAGAGAATGAGAGAGAGAGAGAGCCCAAGTGGGGTGAGGGGCAGAGGGAGAAGCAGACTGCCTGCTGAGCAGGGAGCCTGATGTGGGGCTGGAACCCAGGACTCCGAGGTCATGACCTAAGCCAAGGCAGACGCTTAACTGACTAAGCCACCCAGGCGCCCCCCAAGCACCTTTTGACATTATACAAATGTCCTCCATGTAGCTTGTTGAAGCACCCAGGTCTTTCAGTCATTTTATGCAAGTGGAAAGTGGATCGTGGGAAATGACTTGTTCATAGTCATACAGAAACTCGTGACCAAGCCGGAAATAATAATAACTATCATTTCTTGAGCACTAATTATGCCAGATACTAGGCTAAATTCTTTGCCACATTATCTATCTCTTTTGACCCTTACAACTCTATAAGGTAGATTCTATTATTATCCCCATTCCTACAGGGGAACATTGAGGTTCAGTGAGGTCACTTAGCTAACAAGTGACAGAGCCAGGATTCAATCCAGGTCTATTTGACTCTATTACACTGTGTTAAGTGTAGTTTGAGAGAGGATCGCTCTCCCAAGATCACTGAGCCAGTTTGGAAGGAGTCTGCCTTCTAAATCTGACACTACCTCCCTATGTTATCTTGAGTAGAATATCATGTAACCTCTTTGAGGCTCAGTCTCATCTATAAAATGTGGGTAGCCAAGCCTGATAAAAGTTTCTGCCAGGTCTAAAATGTTTACTATAATTCTTGCGTACCAGACTTCTGCCATACTCTCCTTCCTTTCCCATAAAGGGGCTGCTTTTATTAAAATATGCTCGAGACCATATATAACACCCTAGGGCACGATCAACCTACTTTTACCTATGTTTGCATTTTCTTCATCACAAATGGCTACTTTGCATACTTCTGGAGAGGTTGAGAATTTTTCTTCCTGTACTAAGAGTATCTACCTCTTTGGTAAACTCCTCTTACTTTTATTTCAGTTCTGGAATAATTGCTACAAAAATAATTACAAGAAAAAGTTCTTAAAAGGATATAGAGGGATTGTAAGAGAACACTCTGTGTCTTCCTTTTGTATAGATCAAAGACAAAGGGAAGGAATAGCATATGCATTTCTTTCATCTGTAGTCACAGAAGACTAGGTTCTTTCAAAAGTGTCCATTGAAAACGACAACGTGCTCCTAATCTGCTCAATGCTTTGAGTCAATTATCTTATTTAATCTCCAAAACAACCCATTGAGAGAAGGACTTCTATTTTCACTGTATTCTACAGCTGTGAGAAAACTGACAGGCAGAGAGCTGAGTATGTGGTCTGTGGTCTCACTGGGAGCACGCAGGAGGATTTGAGCCCAGCTGCCTGGCTCTGCCTCCTGCACTTCATCTGCTCTCCTCTGATTTATACCTGGAGATCGGGGCCTAATTCACATCCTCTAGTATCCGTTATAAATATGCAGTTAATAGCCAATCCAATAGTTTTGTTGATGTTGAATCACAAAACTCCAGTCATGCTTCTGCTGTTGCCCTAACACCTCAGGACAAGAAAAATAGATGTAACGGGCTGTCCAGCCAAAGCCAGCAGGGCACTGGCGCATGAAATTCTGTCTGCCCCTTTCACCGCAGGCTGTCTTAAGCAAACCGGAGCTTCTAGAACCCCGCAAACATGGCATTACTGTAAAGAAGGCATAGCAAACCAACACACTCTGATGTAATCGTTCTAGCTTGGCTCAATGTCCGCGGAGATGTATAAACGAAGATGGCAGGCAAATAGATGTAAAAAAGAAGATGCTTTCATAGTCACTGTTGAAACATCTTATCCACACGGTACTAAACATGTCTTCTCTCAGGATGTACTAAATGCTACTTGATGTGTTTTGTATGGTGCTGAAGTCCTCATTCTGTGCTTTTTGTCTTCTCCTAGGTGCACAGAACCACTTACTCTTGTTCTCTTGTAAGATACACCCTGCCACTGAGCACTTCTGACCCACATAAAGACTGCGAATTGAAAGGGCTTGGGAATCCAATACAAAATCAGGTTCGGGAGAACCCAAGGACAAGTGACCTCAAAGCAGCATGGACAACCATGGAAAATAGACTGTAGCGGCCATTCATTAGTGGGGGGAGGGGGGGCGCCAACCAGAGCAGCCAATGCTTGTCGCATCTTTTGGTGGAACCAAAGTTTGAGTCTTTGTGTTTTTCGAGGCCAACTGAACCCAGAGCATGGGAGTGCCGTTAAGCCAACCGGAATGGGAAATCTGTGGACGGTCCCAAGTGATCTCAGTGCTGCCCACGTGGAGAGAGCGGCTTTGCAAGACTGTCTGTTGTGTTTGAAGCAGTGATTCTTGGTGGAAACACAAGACCTGTCCTAGGAGTGGGGATCACGTTTCGACAGCTGGGACGGTGTCAGCCATACAAACCCGCTTTTCACAGCAAACTGGACGGACTTACATGTGGCCCCTTCCTCTCTGATATTTTGCCTGCTGTATGAATGAAGATTGTATTCCTCTGGAAATATTTTACAGTTTAATATTGAGTGTAATTAAGAATATAATCATGTTATCAAAAATGGTATTTAACTCTGTTGTAGTTTCTTTAACATTCATGTGGATAAAAAAAAAGTCTATAATAAAAAAACTATGAAGTAATAGTGGTGTTCATGTAGTTAAATACACATTTGATTGGGGGAGACTAATAGAAATAAATACTTTTTAGAATTATTTTGACATAAAATATTTGAATAAATTATTTTTGAAAATGGAATTCCTTCAAAAATGATTATTAAAGTCTAGGTTAGCCTTTGGCCACTGTCAGCAGCTGGAGTCCTCCCCATCATGTTAGGATCTTTGTATGGCCAAGGGAAGCTTCTGTATTCCTGCTAGGTCTTCTGATAGTGTGGGTGATGGTGTTGATATTATGCCTCCCTCCTAACTAGGATGTTGAATCAAAGTCCAAGATCCCTTTCTTTTTTAAAAGATCTGTTTATTCTAGAGAGAGAAAAAGAGAGAGACTGTGGAAGGAGAGGCAAAAGGAGAGGGAGAGAGAAAATCCTCAAGCAGACTCCCCACTGAGCGTGGAGCCCAGTGCAGAGCTTCATCCCATGACCCAAGATCATGACCTGAGCTGAAATCAAGAGTCAGATGCTTAACCAACTGAGCCACCCAAGTGCCCCCCAAGATCCTTGTATGCCAAACATTCTGCCTCTCAGATGAGATAGAAGGACCAAAATGGTGACTCCTTTGAGCCCAGGATTTCTAAGGTCTTGCTGAGTTGCACAGAAATCTACTGTGGAAGACCTCTTACCATGAGGTTGCCAAAGACCATCCTAACTGAAGAGACACCTTGCCAGTGGCATTCTTGACAGATTTCAAAAGCATCACCATGATATTTGATACCTTTTCCCCCCACCATCTTTATTATCATGAACTATCAAAAAAAAGCTTCACAATTTACCCTTGAGATAAATTTTCTTACCTTAGGCTGTCACATTAAGAACCCAAAGGAGAGCTACTCATTACTGATTTTCTTCCTAGCCCATGAAGGACAGGAAGTTGGTCAGAGAAGGGATCTAACCAGGTCCTGGAATCTGAGGATGGGTTCCCAGTGATTACTAGTAGAAAATGATATGAGGATGCTGTGACTGACCACACAGGGCAGAATGCTCTCTCTGAGGTGTTCTGGCCTGGCTCTGAGAATGAGGCTCACACTGCCCTTCAGACATGGCACACATTTCTAAAAATGGCAGCTGTACTTAGGAGGGTAACTGGGCAGTCAAGTTGGTGGGGCATTTTCTCCACATAAGCTTTACATTACATATAGGGATGGAAGCCCAGCACCCTTAGCTTTGTACTTGAAGCCAGTACTGCCAGAGGTGACAGAAAATCATCTATGAGAACACAGACCTGGCTTCATGACCTACCCCCAGAGGACAGCAATGGTCATTTTCTGCAGAACCCAGTGTAACCTTAGGAACCAGAGCACTTCTCAGAGCAAGAAGAGTGACTGGGCAGGTTGAAGTAACTAACAGACTTACAGATGAATTGAAGGCCTTTGTCTTGCAGCTACATCAACTGGCAGTGTAAACAAGCCTAAAATGTCATTCTTTTTTTCTAATTGCAACTTGAAACATCTCAGTCATTAGTGCTAAAATATCAGCAAGTAAGTTTGAAGCAAAAGGGACATTAGAACTAGATAAATTAACAAGTATGTCTGAGAGCCTGGAGTTAGTAATGGTGGCATAGCTCTGAACTGAATTAATGGCCAAGCTCTTGGCAAAGGCCACTGGCTTCTATGGATGCTAGAACACATTATGCCTTCCAGTTCTCCTCCTAAACTCCAGGCTTCATAGAAGCCCAGCTGTGCATCTTTCCCTGAGCACTTGGGAAATTGCTATTGTCTTTATTCTCATGACCTTTAAGTCTCCCCATTTCTGGAGGTATTTTATCAGACTCAGTCTATTTCTTATCAGCAGTAGAGCCCAAGAATCTTCCATGTAACCATGAAGTTGTACACCCAAACCCAAAACCTTCAAAGAAAAAAGGCCAACATATGATATGGAAACATCATTAATCCATATATTTTCTCATTAAGGAGAGCGAAAACCTCTTCTTTATTCTAGCAATGCTTGATGCTCCTAAGTTGGAACAAAAAGAATTTGTCCCTAAAACCGGATGTGATTGGGTTATCTGAGCTGCCCTGTGGAAACAGGACATCCATCTAAAAGTGCTGCATGGGGCTAAAAATAAAGCCACTCTTCAGAAGGGCAAATAAAAATTCTTGGCTCCACAAAATGACAGCAGAAAAAATGCTGTGCCTCTTTGTTTTACCATGTTAAAATTCCAAGGTCCAGCCAACTAGTAGCTAATGAAGAATAAGGGCAATGCAAATAAAATTCTCTATTTCAATTCCAAATGAAATCATAAGATCAGAAATGGCCATAGCAAATCAAAGCAGAAATCCAGGCCCAAACAATAAAGTATTTCCTATTGGGATAGACATTTGCAGACGGATACTTTTGGTCCTTAGGATGCCTGAGTAATGGCTCATCTATTTGCCACAGGCAAGGAGAGTGGGACATCACATCCCAATTTCCTTAGATTGAGCAATGAGTGTAGCCTCAGCTCTGTGGAAAATAGGGGAGAATTCTCTCCTAGGTATAGGGAATATGACCAAGCAGATAGGATCTCATTTACAGGTAAGAGTTAAAACAGCTTTGGTGAGCAGTGAGGAAGGTCAGAGAAGAGGAATACCATCAGCATGCTAAGAATGTGTAACCACATCATTTAATGGGGGTGCTTCCAGCTGACTCCAGGCCCAATGACAGAGGCCCTTTGTCCCTCTACACAGTTGAGGGTACAAAGTTCAAGTCTGACCACCTAACACGATTCTCCATACACAACCCACACCACAGTTTGGAATTACACACATTTCCTTTCATAGGAAGATGTGCATTGTACATTTTATGAGGGCAAGGGATGTTCATTTCAGCTCCCTACCATCTCTCTGCTGCTGGGCACAATACCTGACATACAGTTGCCACATAAAATATTTTTGTTGATTGATTAAGTGGATGTGATTTATTTTATTTGAGCCAATCACAAAAGCAGATTATTTCACTGTTATCACTTTAAACTCTCTCTCTCAAGGAATGTTGACATTTCATTCGGTTTCAAATGACCGTATGTGGCAAACGTTAGTTACCATCCAACAGTATCCATTCTTGGGGGCAATGCACCCAAATGAAAGACTACATTTCCCAGGCTTACTTGCCTTTAGATGTGGCTGTGTGACTCTGTTCTGACCAATAAGATGTAAGTAGTAATATATGAAATTTTCAAGAAAGTCACTTCAAAAGAGTTTGACTTAGGCAATATTTCTCTTCTGTTTCCTTTCTTTTTTTTTTAAGATTTTATTTATTTATTTGACAGAGAGAGACATAGCGAGAGAGGGAACACAAACAGGGGGAGTAGGAGAGGGAGAAGCAGGCTTCCCACCAATCAGGGAGCCCGATGCAGGGCTCAATCCCAGAACCCTGGGATCATGACCTGAGCCGAAGGCAGATGCTTAATTACTGAGCCACCCAGGCGCCCCTTTCCCTCTTTCCTGATGTCAGTAATATGGATGGGGCCCCAGGAGCCATCTTGGGCCATGAGGTCACTTTGAAGAGAGAGGCCATATGTTAGTATGGAACAGAAAGATCATAGAAGCCTGGGTCCCCAACAACTACTGAACCAATGTTCTAACTCCAAACTGCCCACTTCCAAACGTCTTTTATTTTGGAAGGAAATGAAATTCTATCTTGTTTATACCACTGTTATTTTAGATTTTCTGTTAACTCTGATTACAGAATCCTTCTCTCTATTTGGCACTCAGTGATCAGCCAACAGTAACTTCTTATTAGTGTTAACAGTTTTCCAGTGCATATTTATGCCATCTGTGTCATCTTACGTTCTCATTAGCCCTTTGATTTACCCAAGGGAGGTCAGCAGATATGAAGGCTTGTTAGTTGCAGAGTCAAGACTCAAATCCAGTTCTTACTGCTATAACAAGCTTTTCCTGCTCAATCTCTTGGCCTTACCATCAGAACTGAACCAGTCTGTAACATCTGTGATATCCCCCATTGCAATATAGATAGGTGAAGATGACAGAAGGGGCTGGACTTGAACTTGGTCTGTTCCCCAGGGTAGGACAGGAACTGGGTTGGAAAGGTACACTGTCCAAAAGGCCTCACAGATTCTTGTGTGATGCAAGCAAAGCTGTGACCTAGGGTGTAGCCAGGACCACAAAGGGAATAGAGCTCAGCAGCACGGATATCCGAGGAGCAGGAGGTTGTCAATCCTCATCATCCTAGATAATGGGTCCCTGCTGCTCACTTGGCTTCATGGTCACATTCTAGCCTTGGGAAAACACACCACTGAGAATAAATAGGGTGGCAAGAAGCAAGCCCAGTGCTTGACTAGGGGATATGATGGGCAGAGAGGAATTTAACTCAGGAACCCATGTGGGCATTGGCTCTCCTACTCAGAGGGCAGCAACATACACTGGGAGAGCAGGTAAGGCCCTAGGACCCCTAGACTTGAGTCAGTCACCAGTATGCAGGACTAGAAGGGAGCTAAGGCTTTCTAAATGCCACTGGACTCCAGTCTTGATGTGGGTTCTGAAACAATATCGTAGCTTCAGGAGGAAGAATGGCAAGACAGTTGGTCTTGAGCTGAGAAAGGATCCAAAAAATACTAAGAGCCGAGACTACCTTGCTGCAAATGGCCATTTATTTCCATTCCAGGCCTAATATACATATAATTTAGAAGTAATAAACTCAAGTTATCTAAAGTAAATAATCATTCTGAAAAGCCACGACTCTGTGCCAAATTAAGAACCTCCCTGAAAGCATTGTTAACGTCTGGAGTTTCCAAACAATAAAATTCATTCTTCTCATCCAACTTTTACATCATCTCACTATTAAGGACAGTGGCTTCCTGGATGATTGTTAATGATGGTTTTCTTTATTATATTTTAGACCATTTAGCAAAGTTTATTGATTTATACTTGCTTGTAATTAGTTGTGATTAAAATAGCTTTTATGGCCCTCTAGAGATTGACTTTCTAAAGAATCAACATTTACCCCAAATTGTGTGCTTTAAAACATGGTTAAATACTGTTTGAATTCAGTACTAAACCATCATTGGTGAAACTGTGATTTTATATGTGGTTGCTTTCTCATCCCTCTGCTTATATGGCACTATCATCCAACTACTTGGCAGCCAATAATAATAACAGCAGCCAACTTTCACTGAGTGATTACAATGAGCGGAACATTGTGCTAAGTGTCTTAACACATTATTTCATTTAATCCTCTCAACAACCCTCTGAGGCAGAGACTATTTAACTATTTAATTGAAATCTGAGGAGTTCAGTCACTTGGCTGATAAGTAGAAAATTAGAAATGTGAACCTTTGGAAACTATGACTTCCAAACCTCTGCTTTTAACCACTAAACTCCAGTGCACATTGCCAGGGGAGCCAAGTAAGACCGCTTGTACACATGGGTGAATTGGCAGTCCCTGACTGATGTAATTTGAAGGATGCTAGAGACCTCTCTTAAACAAAAATATCTCTCCTCACCAAACTCACTTGAAGCTGAAATTTCTCCATTAGCATGATTCCTTTAACTATGGTATCATATGTTCCTGGAAATATAAGTACTCTAACACAGTACTACTTGAAGTGTGGCCTAAAGCTAAAAAAACAATACAAGAAAACATAAATCTTTATGACCTTGGGTTAGGCAGTGGTTTCTTAAATACAGCATCAAAAGCACAAGAGACAGAAGAAAAATATATAAATTGGACTTCATAAAAATTACAAACTTTAGTGCTGCTGATGATACCATCAAGAAAGTGAAAAGACAGCTTACAGAATGGGAGAAAATACTTGTAAATTATATACTTGATAAGAGATTGTATCCAAAATATATAAAGAACTCTTGCAACTCAATAATAAGAAGACAACCTAAATAAGAAATGGGCAAAGGATTTGAACAGACATTTCTCCAGAGAAGATACACGAATGCCCAGTAAACACATGAAAAGATGCTCAACGTAATGAGTCATCAGGGAAATGCAAATCAAAACCAGTGAACCCACTTCACTTCAAAAACCATCTCACATCTACTAGGATGACTATTATCAAAAAGACAGACAGTAACAGATTTGGTGAAGATGTGAGAGAATTGGAGCCCTTGTACATTGCTGGTGGGAATGTAAAATGGTGCACCACTATGGGAAATGGTTTGGCAGCTCCTAAAAAAGTTAAACATAGAATTACCGTATCAGCTAGTAATTCCACTCCTAGGGATATACTCAGAAGTATGGGAAACAGGTATTCAAATGTTTTTATACAAATGTTCATAGCAGCACTATTTACAATAGTCAAAAGGTAGAAATGACTCATATGTCCATCAATGGATGAATGGATATACAAAATAGGGTGTATACTATTAATCAGTCATGAGAAGAAATGAAGTATTGACACATGCTACAACATGGATGAACCTTAAAAACATTATGCTAAGTGAAATAAGCCAGACATAAAAGGTCACATAATGCATGATTCCATTTATATGAAATTATAGAACGGCAAATCCATTGAGATAGAAATCAGATTGCTGGTTTTCAAGGGTGAGGGGGAAGACAGAATTTGTAGAAACTGCTTAATGGGTACAGGGTTTTCCTTTGAATGATGAAAATGTTTTGGAACTAAATAGAGGTAGTGGTGTCCCTAAATTGTAAATGTATTGAATACCACTGAAATGTCACTGTGAAATGGTTAATTTTATGTTATGGGAATTTCATATAAAAAAAACTTTATAAATTTAGCACAAGATTCGTAAGACCTTTCCAGTAAAAACCTCCAAACATTGTTGAAAGAAATTTAAAAGACTTAAAACACTTGAGAAATATACTATATGCATGGGTTGGTAGATTCAGTATTGTTAAGATGTCAGTTCTCCCCAGATGTTTTTATAGGTTCAACACAATTTCAATCAAACTTCCAAAAACACTTTTGGGAGAAACTAGCAAGACAACTCTGTAATTAAACACAAGGGCAAAAGATGTAGGATACCCAAAGCAATTTTGAAAAAGAAGAGCAAGTTTTCAGGAATTTATACCACTTGATTTCAAAACTTACTATAAAGTTATAGCAATCATAATACTGTGTGCTACTGGCTTCAGGATTGACAAACACATCAGTGTAACTGAATAGAGAGCCCAGACATAGGCCATACCTATATGGTCATTTGATTTTTGACAAAGGTGCCAAAGAAATGGACAAAGGAAAGTCTTTTCAACAAAATAGTGCTGGAATAAATAATTCTGAATCTATATGGAAAAAAATGTTACCTTCAACCCCTACCTCACACCATATACACAATTTAATCTGAGACAGATGATAGACCTAAATGTAAAACTTGAAATCATAAAAATTTCAGACCAAACATGGGAGAATATCTTCATGACTAGGAGTCAGGCAAAGATTTCTTGGACATACAAAGCAATAGTTGCCTAAAAACCAAAAACCGACCTGATAAATAGGACTTCATCAAAATTAAAAGTTTGTGCTCATCATAACACCAGTAAGAAAATGAACATGTAAGCCACAGACTGGGAGAAAACATATGCAAGCATATATCTGACAAAGAACTTGTATCTAGGATATATAAAGAACTCTTTCATCTTAATAAAAATAAGAAGCAACCAGATTTAAAAAGAAAAAAACTCAGCAAAAGAATAGACATTTCATAAAGGAAAATATATAAATTATCAATAAACATGAAAAAGTGACCAACACCTTTAGTCATCAGGAGATCAAGTTAAAAACCACAATGAGATATCACTGCATACCCACTAGAATGACTAAATTTAAAGGACTGACAAACTCACACACTGGCAAAGTTGTAGAGTGACTGAAACTCATTTGTTATTGATAGGAATGCAAAATGGTATACATTCTTTAGGAAGAGGTCTGGAAATTTCAAGCCTAAGCCAGTCAATGCACTTCAATCCAAGAAAGGGAAATTTAAGAACAACCAATCACAGATAGCCAACTAGGCTTTCCCAAACAAGGCAACCACATAAGCTATAGCCAACTGAATAACTGCTTTGCTTTGTTTCAGCATCTTCTGTATGAAGACCTTGCCCCGTTGGTGGAGCACTCTTAACCACCTCCACTTTGGCAATGACCAATTCAAATCAATCCATGAACAAATCAACTTTTGAAAAATGTAATGTGCCTCAGCTTACCTTTTATTTTTTTTTAAGATTTTATTTATTTATTTGAGAGAGAGAGAGAATGAGAGATAGAGAGCACGAGAGGAAGGAGGGTCAGAGGGAGAAGCAGACTCCCCGCCGAGCAGGGAGCCCGATGCGGGTCTCGATCCCGGGACTCCAGGATCATGACCTGAGCCGAAGGCAGTCGCTTAACCGACTGAGCCACCCAGGCGCCCCTCAGCTTACCTTTTAAAACAGCATAATAGCCAGGCACAAAAAGGGAGCTGCAGACCCACTGCTGGGCTGGAAACTCACTATTCAGATCATTTCCCAACCTCTATTCCTGTCTTTGTGAGTCCGATTCTGTGATGCTCTTGGGTCCTTGTGAGGCTTGGATGAGTAGAGAAGATCCCTGTTTTTATTCTTTCCATGTATGTTCTTCAGCCAACTTCCATTGTGCAAACTACACCAAACCTATAAACAAATGCTTAACCCACTAGCTGTGTTGCTTTTATATAGTCCCATTTTTACTTATGTCTATGTCTAAAGATATAAAAGACATTTTCTATATTCTCTGCTCAAGGAAAAGTATGTTGAGGGAAAAACACGTGGTTTTTCTATTTCTTAGAAAGAGGAAAGCTGTTCCATAATACAACATGTTTTTAGAACCCTCACAGTCTCCAAATCCTATTTAACATCTATAGACAGCCTTCCTGGTATTCTTGGGTCTCCCTACCCCCCCACCACGGTCCCACCATCTTTCCTGACTGTTTGAAGTAGATTCAACAAAGACTAATAAGGTAATGTTTGTAAAAGACATCTTTTCTTTAATAAGCTACATAAATAATAAGCATAAGAAAGTCCCTTGCGAGATACTACTTAATTCTCGGAACTCCTGGGAGGTTTCCTTACTTTAACATTAAGTAAGAAGGAAGGAAAAATCTTGGCAACAACAGATATGGGTGTATCATCTTCTGGAACAGAACTTTTCATTCTTCACTCCCAATAAGGCAAGGCTAAATGACTTTTATAGCTACTCCAGAACCAAACTAACTGGGGAGAATATTCCCAGACAGATGAAAGTTCAAAAACTAATACTTGAAAAATAAGTGTGATCTGGGTACAAAACCACCACTTTTACCTTGATGCTACCTATTATTTACAAAATAAATCCCAAATCCTACCTGTTGTTCGAGGCCCTATACACTTTGGACCCAACTTACATTTGCCATCTCATAGCTGGACTCTTCCTACATTGGCCCCTAATTGCTATCTTCTTGCCTTTGCTGGCACCATTTCTCCACTTGGAAGGCCCTCCTTCCCTCTTTCTTCTTGCCTAAGCTCTGTCTGACTCTCAAGATCTAGCAGCTCAAGTCCACCCCCCTCCCTAGCTCTCTAAACCCTTAGATTTTCTCCCTCTTCTAAATCCTATAAGGGTATGTGGTTTTCTGCACCAGTCACTTGGCCCTTCTTATGTGCTGCCTTGGGTTTCTCATTGCTCTCGCTATCTTAATGTGTGCCCAGTGAGACTGTAAACTCCTTTAGGGCAGGAACAAATAGTCCTGGTCCTACTTTGCACTCCTCTTGGCTGGATAAGTATTTCCTAATGCAGATGACTTGGATGTCTCAAATGATCTAAACTTGTATACGGGTTTGTAGATAACTATCAGAACTTGGGGAGACTCAATATACAGAAATGTGGCCAACCAAGCTAATCTGCTTTTTGAGCCACAGTTCATTCATTATCACTGCTCCTTTCTACTTCCCCACCTGTCCCCCTTGAGAGTCTCTGTCCTCTATATCTATATACATACAGATGCTTCTTAACTTTCAAACTTTCATATATTATGTAGCTTTGCTCTAGATCCAAAGTAGGTTAACTCCTCTATAACATCAGCAAATGACTCTGGTGGTAGTTGGTACGGTGCCAGTGGACTTAAGAATAAATGAACCTACCACAGTTGTTCTTGAACTCTGCCTTCTCTTCAGGCTGCTGCCCCCTTTTGCCTTCCTGTCAGCACCAATTTCTTTTTCTTAATTCTTCATAGATTTATTTGTGCCCAGGACCTAGCTTCTGCCCTGACAGATGGCCACATTTAACTTGACTTTGAATTGGATTATGAGTTTGTTGTTCTGCATTTTATTTTGAGTCCTAAGTATATTTATTTCTTACTGAGAGAAAAGGGTGCTTTCTCTATCTCTTTCTCTCTCTCTCTCTCTCTCTCTCTCTCTCTCTC